>NW_026884647.1:0-59690 GCF_032173495.1 Musca vetustissima
GCCATTTGCTATTCCACCATAATAGGTGTCTAGTTTTGTCTAGTTTTTGTTTGTGTGTAAACTAGTGTTTCCGCATTATTTAATTGAATCCGATATTCCTATTGCTAAATAGAGACGTCATTTTTGTAGTTTTTGTTTTGCTTTCCATTACCGGTTATTTAATATTCGATTTGCAATTTTTGAAATATTGTCCAGCAGATTACTGACGATGTGTGGAAATTGAATAATTGCATTGGCAATTAGAATATCAACTCCAAATTAAATATGATTTATAGAGTCTGGTTTTAAAAGAAAACATTTACGATCAATATAACTGAGATGTTATGGCATTTTATGCCCTGTAACTTTTCCATTGAGTAATCATTGTTTGTTTTTAGATTTTATGGAATTTGCATACCGTGTCGATAGTTATGATTACTCGGAAATAAATCGAGATTTATTATTGTTCTCAAGAAATATGGATTATGCTTTATGAGGTTTTAAAATGAATTATAATGGAAATTTTTAGAACAGGAATTAAAACAAGTAGATACTTTGTAATGTTATGACGCCAGTTATTAAACAGTAAATTAAAATTTTCCTGGTAAAAAAACATTTTATAGATTATTATAGAGCAATTTCATAGTTGCTTTGGTCTGTGTAAACACCTTAAAAAAGGCATGGATTTTTATAAATATCTTTTTAACGTAGGTGTAGTTTTTTAAAAATTACTTTCTTTGTTTTGAAAACAATTTTTTAAGAAATGTTTTGTTTCATTTTCGAATTAATCTGAAGATGTGACATTTTTAAATGATCTTTAGAAGCGTGGATTAAAAAAAATTAGAACCACCAAAGACGTGGATTTGAAAAAAAAAAATTGTTTAATGAACCGGCAAAGTCGGGTTTGGAGTTTTTTGATATTATTTAAAAAAAAAACGACAATGGCAAATAAGTCGGTGTTGCCGACAGATATATACCCTCAGCCTATGGTTTGCTTTGTACTTGATCTAGGCTTGGTAAAGATAATCATATTATAAAGTTTTTTTTTAAGTTTGGTTGATATTATTACGATGTGTAACGTTTGGATCGGTTACACCCTTCGAGCGTTATCGCGCGAAATAACCGATCAGACAGATTAAAGGAGTGTGGTGTCTAATATTTCGATGAGGCACATTTTTACTGTATCAAAGTTCCATAATGCTGAGGGTATAAAAATATTTATTGGATTTTCAACATATCCCATCTTGATCAAATGCTTATGTACCGTTGTCTTGGGAATGTTAGTGTCATCCACATCTCGCGTACACTATATTGCTGATTTTCACCGAGCACAGACTTGATAAGGTCCGCATCCGCAGTGTTCTTCACACTATTTCCTTTTTTAAAACAATGAAGCCTAACATGCCGATGAAACTTTCTTTGAAAGACCTTTGGAACGACTGAAACCGATGCCATAAACGTCTAAGAGATAAGCCTAATTCATAGTGTGGCGCGGAAGAAACTTATGGGAAACCCTAATATCTTTAAAACCAGTAAGGAAAGTAGTAAAGTCGGACGGGGCCGACTATATGATACCCTTCACCACTATGGGTATATTAAACGAATGCATCCTAACAGAAGGGCCATTGACATGAAATTGGATGAAATAAAATATGTGACCTTTATCTAAATGTGAACTGACTTAGATCAATCCATATACATGTCATTCGTTTTTTACAATGGGACAAAATTATGTAAATCGATTTAAAGCAAATATCAAAAATATCAAGATGCTCAATTTTGTACGTTGTTCAAAATGTCATGTCAATATTACAAACATGAGGAGTTTGGTGCACTATTTAATTAAAATCGGATGAAAATAAATATGGAAGGTATATCCAAATATTAACCGATTTCAACCAAACTTGTCACAGGTTAGGTTATACTAATTTCAGCAGGTTCTGTTCCTAATGGCCATATTTTGGGTCCCATTTAACATTGAACGAAACTATATATGAGAGCTATATCTAAATCTGAACGGATTCCAAAAAAACTGTACACGTTTGGCTATGCTACATTTAATCGATCGAAAATATATATGGGATCTATATCTAAAATCTAAACCTATTTTCGAGAAACGTTACTCACATCTTTCTATACTAATTTCAGTACGCTATGCTAAATTTCGTGGAAATCAAAAGACTTTGGTGAACCATTTACTTAAAATCGGGCGAAACTGTATATGGGAGCTATATTTAAATCTGTACCGATTTTCACAAAACTTAGCACAGTACGCTATGATAAAATTCGTGCAAATCGATAGGTTTTCAGGGACTTTGTGTACACCATTTACATTAAATCGGACTAAAATATATATGGGAGATATATCTAAATCTGAACCGATTTTCACGAAATTTAACACATCGTTCCAGGCCTAATTCCGAACGCTATGTCAAATTTCGTGCAAATCTTTGGTGCACCATTTACCTTAAATCGGACGAAAATGTTTATGGGAGCTATATCTAAATCTGAAACGATTTTCCCAATCTCAATAGGGTTCGTCCTTGGGCAAAATAAATGAGCTGTGTCAAATTTCATCCAATTACATCAAAAATGCGACCTGTACTTTGTTTAAAATTTATCATGGAAAGACAGACGGACGGGCATGCATAGATCGACTTAAAAAGTGATTCTATGCATATTCTCAAAAGGAACCATGTATCTATATCGTTTCCGTTTGTCTGTTACAAACATATACATAAAGACATAATACCATGAAGGGTATAAATACTTTCTAAGGGCGTGAATTTATAAAAATAATATTTTGTAGATTTTTTAAAAAATATATTTGAAGAGGTGGCGAATTGGCGTTTTTTAAATTTGTTATACCTGGTGTCGAGTTTTAAATAAAATCAAAGTCTCATATATTTTCAAAAATGTCAGTAGTGTTGGCGGGTTATCTGGTATACCATTTGTATTTTGTCAAACAAATATTTATTAGTGGGAAAGTATGGCATTGTCCACCAAAGGGTAAGGCTGGGAAGACTATAGTTTCGAATCTCGATTTATTTTTTTGTTCGGAATATTCTCCCCAAAAGTTTCTTAAAAATATCCTTTTATACCCAAATGTCTCTTTTAACAAACCTACGAAATAAAGTACTGAAAAAGTTCGCTGGTGCATCACTTCGAGGTTAACAAGGCATTTGTAAACAATGCCATATCTTCTAACCATACCTTTGATTTTTAAAAATATTTCTTGAAGTCCCAAAGGTTAGGGAAAAAGTAATCCATATTTTTATATAAACTATAGGACTTTATTTAACATGCTTCGGAATGTCCGATTTGGGCCAAATATGCACCGTTTTGTTCTATGATTTGTGGGCATTTTAAAGGTTATTTCATAATGCCTCTCTCATAGAAGTTCTGCTCTATATTTGCAAAAAACTCTAGTAGTCGTTTTTTACAATTCTCCATAGATACAAATTTTTTATCTTTAAGAAATTTTCCAATTGAAGAAAAATATGAAAAAAAAAACGTCAATATCATCAATTTTATGCCACAAGGTCAATAAGGAAACCGTTTTACGCCTCAACTACCATATTCAGCGGACTTGGTCCCTACAGATCTTTTTTCTAGAAGGCGGAGGATCGATGTACTAATATTATGATGCAAAGTTTTGGTAAATTCGGATTCTGCACTAGTGTTATAATATTTCCCTTTTTGTTGGGGAGGAGTTTTAATCAAATATTTTTTTGAACCAAAATGATGGTAATTTTTGACCAGACCTCGTAACATATGGACTTTATTATTTATATAAATAACGTGTGAATAGCGATATCCCCTTCTCTTAACTGGGAAATTCCCCACTTACAAAATTCAATATAATCAGAATATTTTGGGTAATGATTTCATTACAAGTGACTATAAAATATTGATTACAAAATATCCACAAAATGAAAATTTATCCGAACATAAAAATAGTGTTACACTTTTGACATATTCTCATTTAACCGATCATATTATTATTATTACTACCATGATTATTATTGCAGGCATAAATAATACGACTACTAGTACTCGTCATAAATGCCGTGGTTGTCGTCCGAAGTTAATGGGATTTCCCCCCTAGTTACCGTCATTCAATTACAGTCAATATTATTGAGCGTAATAATTTGACGTTTATGGTTTGGTCGGGGCAGGTTGTATACGCGCTCTTTGTCAACAATAACCAATCAATTATTTTCAGCTCTTTTTGAAACGAGATGAATGGAAGTTCAGGCTAATACCGAAAAAAGCTGTAAAGCTAATTTCGACATTGTATCGAGAGCACAACATGCTGTTGCTGGATGACTGGTTGTTTAGATGGTTGGTTGGTTGTATGTAGCAGGCAGCAGCATGTTTGTTGTGTGGCGCTTGCGTGATGTTTTTTTACTGTTTGTTGGTCAACATAAACGAACACCAGTGCAAAATATTTAAAACGTGTAGATTGTTTTCGTTTTTTTTTGGTTTGGTGTTGAATGCTGCCAGTTGTCCATCCGTGTGTGTCTGTCTGCCCGGCTATATTTGCACGTTTTTTCAACGATCTGTTTGTTATGTTTATTTTGGTGAGTGTATTTAACTTGAAATGCTTGGGAATGAGGCTCATTCACTCACTTGCTCAGATTTGTTGTCGTATCGGAAGTATTGAACATGAGAATACCTGTTTAGTTTATTTTTTTTACATTACCATTTATAGAGTTTTGTTGTTATCACAACAACATGCGCCTGACCAGCTGATAATACAGAGAGCGAGCCACGCTTTCAACCATGCGCTTGCATATCTACCTCCTGCGAGTGTTTGGTTAGAAGCATTAGAAGTGTTTGTTTTTGTTTGCTTTTTTGGCGTTGTGTGTACATTAAGGTGTGGTGGCGATGGTGTTGGGGTAATTCGCATGGAACAAGTGAATTGAGTCTGGCTGTTAGATCATTGACTCTTGGCGTATTTTTCCAGCTGGCTAGTTCGACTGGACGTGATAGACCTATGTTTCAGTTTCACTATGCTGAACACTGAGATTCCAAGCAACTTAATTTTTTGTTGTTAATTTTTTACCACTTCTTAGTAGTAAACATGCTACGAATTTTGTTGCTGTTGTTGTTATTTTTTTGCTCGTTTGGTGAGCGCAAAATTTGAGTTACGGCAATCTCTTGCAGATACTTTTGCAATGTTTGTTACCAAGTGCTAGAGCAGATTTCATGTGACTACTGCTGCCGCTGCTGCTACAGGTATTACACTTAAAAAACGAATAGTGGGTCAGTCGGTTAACTAGTTTTGAACTGTTACAACAAACATTTCGCATTTTTTTTAGGAATTCTAATAGAGATTTCGATTACATGCAATCGATTTGTGGGGTTTTTCCCGGAGAATATGTTGATACGTATTAAGTAATCTCAACTTGATATGGATTTTTGTTAACGCAATAATGACAAAAACTATTTCGGGTTTTTTACCAATTACAAAA
The DNA here is from genome assembly GCF_032173495.1 of Musca vetustissima. Lineage (NCBI taxonomy): Eukaryota > Metazoa > Arthropoda > Insecta > Diptera > Muscidae > Musca > Musca vetustissima. The sequence continues at coordinate 5,457 of NW_026884647.1, forward strand.
AACGAGAAATTAAATTTCTGTAGAATTATTAAAATTGTAGGTTATCTGGGGGTTTGATTGTTGCCATTAGTGAATGGTAGAATTCCAATTCTAACTAAAAATTAAATTTTATAATTAATTTTCAGTTCATTCGAGGTCAAGCAATAGTATCAATTATTGCATGAAAACGAATTACAATTGAAATTAATGTGAATGATGTAAATGAGTTCTGAAGAAAATGTTATAATAATTTTTTTATTATGGTAATAAATTAAAAGGTGAATGTCAGAGGAAAAATACTGGAGGATTTAAAAACTACAACTCATCATTAAAAATCACAAAATAAAAAAAAAAATTAAAAATATTTCTTTTAAGAAATAAAGGCAAGGATATTCTTAATAAGGGTGTGCATTATGAAGGAAAATTCGAATTGGATCGGACGCACAGGTAATGGACCAAATATTATACAAGAAATTCGAATGTATGGTTCTACGGGTTCAGTATATAAGGTATGAATTTAAAGGGGCCTAATTATAAATGACCGTGTGGGTCTTCAAATGCAAACCAAATGCATCGAAAGTTTTTTGTGGAAAAATCATTTGAAGCAAATACAGACCTTTTTCTTTGGCGTATCTGGTCAGGTGGTATCAGCATACTTGAGTAACGTCAATCCTGAGTGGTACGCCATATTTTATTTGCCTGAAGTCTTTGGTGAATTTCGAAAAACGAGCTAAGAAAACTAACCATTGTGTACAATACCTACGTGAGCTATCACACATCGGCTCAAACCTATGCTTTTTGACTGATTAAAACATGGACTTGATGGTTCGTCTTACATCCCTAATTTTGTATTCCCGTGTAGAAAAAATTATTATATAGGGAATGTTGAAAGGAGCTTCCAGAAGAAATCTTCGCCTAATGGACGCTTCAAAAAAAGTTTACTTACAAAATCCCCGCTTGTCTAAGGGCTTGAAAAAATATTGTTCAAAAATCTACGCTTTCCTACGTTTCCTCCAATAGGTCTTGAAAAAATGGCTTAATAAATCTACGCCTTCAATCTATGCATATGTAAAGAATTCTTCAAAAATCTACTCCTGATGGAAGCCTTAAAAATATTCTTAAAAAATCTCGAAAAAAAATTAAAAACAAAATAATAATGGACACCCATGTAAGAGCTTGAAGAAAATATTCTTTAAAAATCTAAATCTTGAAAAAAATATTCTTTTCATTACCAGATGATTCTGTAGAACGATAAAACCTTGTTTCAGAAGTGTCTCCATCGGTGTGGAAAATTGAAAAATTGCTTCGACAATTATGTTGATCTTATGAAAAATGGGCTAGTTCATACTGGTGACTACGTATAAAAAATTATATAATACCCTGACAACACAACAATTTTGTCAGGGTATTATAGGTTTTGCAGCCCCAAGAGTTTATAACGCTGCGAAATATTTATCCTAGACCTATCTTGCTGAGCAGATCTAGACATGTAGGATGTTTATACCCTCAGTCTTATGACTAATGAGGGTATATACACTTTGATACGGTGAAAATGTGCCTCATCGAAATATTGGTTTGGACCATGTCCGTCCGTGTGTTGTCCGTCTGTCTGGGTGGCTGGTGCGCACGAATAATCGACTTCATCCAAACTTTCCATATCTTAATATTCCTTCCAAAATTAGTTTATGTTCGAAGATGGGGAATATTGGTCCACTCCTTCTAATACCTCCTCCCCAAAAAGGTCAAAATTGCCCAAAAAACTAATTTTATAATAACATGCAAACCGACTATACTATTTGAACGAAACTTGGTATAACCTATTATCTTAACAAGCCTAGATCAAGTTCGAAGATGGGACCCATTGTTCCACTCTGTCTGGTACCTCCCCCACAAATGGTCAAAATGTTCAATATTTGTAAATCCAATATCAGGCGAATGGAATGTCCTATGTGAATCAAACTTTGCACAATCCATTATCATTACGAATTCTAGATTAAGTCCGAAGATGGGACCCATAGGTCCACTCCTTCTGGTACCTCCTCCACAAATGGTCAAAATTGTCAATATTAGTAAATCCAATATCAGGCGAATGTATTTAGACCAATCTTTGTACAACCTATTATCTTTACCAAGAATGGATCCAGTTTGAAGATGGGACCCATGGATCCACTCCTTCTGATAGCCTCCTCCCACGAATGGTCAAAATTTTAAATATTTAAAAATGCAATATCAGGCGAATGGAATATCACATTTCAACCAAATCTTGCACAACCTATTATCTTTACCAACCCTATATCAGTAGTTCACTCCTTCCGGTACCTCCCTCACAAATGCTCAATATTTTATAAAATGTTATGAACATTAAATCCGAAACCTCTTCCATAAAAACATATTTCTTATATAAAGCTAATAATAAAATCTGTGTATAATTCCGAAGACCTGCGCAAACCGTATATGCGGGTATATATCTGTCGGCAACATAGACTGGCACTTTTTTAATTCTTTTGGTAATGATCTGGTCGCTCTACAATTACCAGGAAGGCATCTGACAAAAGAAAAAGCATGTCTGTTTTGATAAAGATAGGTCAAGACCCAGACTTTTGTGAGAAAAATGACAAAATTTGTATTCTATGGTGTATATATTATCTTCGAAGGACATACCCCCGGGGAGTTTATATTATATCCGAGAAGACAGTTTAATTGGTACCAATAACGTAAATATTAAAAGACGTCTATGTTGTAATATTATTATTACGCCACTAGAGGCCGGAAATGTCGCGCTGATCGCTATGAAAGTTTACATTAAGTTCCGACGCCTAGAATCGTCGGTGATGTTGAGATTATATTTAGTGGGTGCAATGAATCGAAAACGTTATTTGTATTAGATTTTCTAGTCGCTCTGGAGGGCTTTTGCAGAATGCATAGAACGGCTGTTTAGAAGAAGATCGATCAATACTCCGAGGGTCACATGAACTAAAACCTAAAATGACCAAATTGTTATTTTATGGCCTAAACAAAACAATATTTAGAAAATTTGCAGGGGTTAGAAAGTGGAGTTGTCCTTAATTTATTGAACCGGACTCTAATTATCGCAATATTCTACAAAAATGTTGCTCGTAAGATTTTAGTTGGGTCCACAAAGATGAGAAATCGATTTTTTAACGTTTTAATATATATTTTTCAAATGTTCACCCTGTATGTAATTTTTCAAATAAATCAAGTCTAAATTATATATAATTGTCATCAAGAATCGGATAAAAGTAGAAAAGTACGACGCCAATATCAACTTCTTATTTTTGAGACCAGTTTTGTTAGTGAGTTTTTGTAGAATATTTGGAGGTCAAATAATGTCTTCTTGTGACATTTAATAAGGACGAAAAGAGACTCTCAAGGACTCGAAATATAAGAGACATGTTTTACAAAACTATTTCTCATTCGATTTTCCAGTAGACAAGCCATCTGAAATTAACCTGCAATAGCCGCAAACAAATATATAGATTTGTCTTAATTCATTTTAGAGTTACCAGCAAAACAAATCACGTAATAACTCAAAAACTGGACCTAATAATTGAATTTATCCTTCTGGGTTCTTAATATACTCGCCAAGGGCGTTCATCCCATAAGTAATTTTCCACCCCCAGACCATGAGCTCGATTTTGTTTCACAGTCAAATTTACAAACAAGAACACAAATCTATAATACCCTTGACCAGTGATCGCCCTCTCTAGGGTATACATGTTAACGATATTAATTTGTATCTCTATTTCAAGAAATATCCATCTATAGTTAATGAAGCTGTACAGAGATAACATTCTGCATTTTATGTTGCATTTTTTGTATTGTTTTGAAAAATGACAGTTTTTTTATTTTATTATACTTCACTTATGCTTATTTTACTAACATTTCATAACATTTTTATGCGTCGATGTCGATGTCGATGGTGATGCTGATGACGACGATGATAAATTTAACAAAAATGCGACATTGCTATTTTTGCGTGTTTCTCTTTACACACACTTCGTCAAGTTCAAGTTCATTTCGATGGGTTTTTATTTTGGATTTTTACACAAAAAAACTAACTTTCGAATCAGCGTGAAATAAACAGAAAAAAAAAAAAATAAACGGTGTTTGTTTAACAAACGGTTCATCTCATGAATAGCGGTTATAAAATATTGAGGGAGGTAACAACAGATCGGATGATTGGTTTGGTCGTTTATGCTTTTTTGTTGGCATGGTGATAAGATAAATGCGCACACACTCATACACACGACCGAACACGTTATTACTCGCATAACGTAAATGCGGTGATTTTTAACAGGTTTAAGGAAGTACTCGGTACGCTTTTATTTTTTTTGTTATTTTTGAGAGTTATGAAGCAACGCAAAACTTTACGATATAAATGACACGAAAACCTCGTTTTAAGATCTATAACTTTAAAACTGTGTACGGGGGGTTTGTTGTTGTCGTTGCTCTTTTTATGTTATTATTGCAAATGTCAGATCAATCATTAATGTGACATAAGTGGAGGTTATGACCAAAATAATAAATTAGAAGGTGTGGTAGTTGGTTTGAAATATTTTACAAAAAATATAGAAAAAAATGAAAAATTGCCAAAAGACATAAATAAATAATGTGGAAGTGATTCTTGAATGAAATAAATATTTTGTTTATTGTCAAGGTAATGGTTGGTTGTCGTGAATGGTTTCCGAGTAGATCATGCCATGCTTTCCTTTTCTGTATAAAATTATTGAAAGAGGCGTAACCGAATATTAAATACCATACACCTACAATTTTAGCTACACAAATCTTGGGGTAGGGCAAATAGTTCATCGACACAGAAGATTAAGTTCTTGGATAATGTTTAAAAAATCGGATTACAATGTTTTCTGTTGATAGGAATCGCGGGTGATCTTCGAAGATGATTTTAATATTGTGATTCAGTATTGCTTCCGGAAATGGCTCAACCTAAATACTATTCAATGATGCGACTTTGATTCATAAGTATTTTTTAGATCATGATTTTTTTGACATACCTGCTTAGGAGATGGAAACGGATTCGGATTGCTAGTTCCCTTACAGTGGAAATTAAGTTAAGTACCGTCTAGTATTTTACGTATATTTCTGTGAGAAGTTTTTAATTTAAACTCAACCTTGTGGTGCAGAGTATAAAACCCATGTTTATATTGGACTTCGAAAAATGGGAGATTATATAAATATTAAAATATTCACTTGTAGGGAGAACATATAAAATAAGTGAAAAAGGCGTTATGTTCTGCCGGGGCGAACTTTGGATACCCTCCACCATAGATATACTCACATATACTCACATTGCAATTAACATATTAACATATAGGGAACATACTAAAGAGTAGGCCTATACCGATAATTCTACAAACCGATTTATGAAATGATTATGTACACCAACTATAAATTTCAGCAAATTTTTAATGAGGATTTATCCTAAAATCTGGTAACCCCAAAACGTGGACCGATATTAAAAACGCATGGTAGAGTATAATATCCTCTAACGACAGCAAATTAGATAGCAAATTTATATGAGGTAACACTATATGGGGACCAGACCTAACTGCGGGTCGATATTGCTAATTCTTGAACCTCCGCAGGTAGAATGATTACAAAAAAATCTTATAACCAAACCGAATACGCGGAACAAATCAGATAATTATTTTAATATAAGGGGCGAATATTAGTAATTTTTGGGAGGGAGATTTGTTACCATATACGACAACAAAAAACTAAATTACAAAGAATTTGTTTGGAAAAAGCGTTCAAGAACCCCAAAATACCGAAAATTTGGGCGTATCCTTATATGGGGGCTACCCGAAAAAATGGGTCTATATTTATAATTTTTAGTCAGGAGATTTGCTACTCAATAAGAACTCGATGTACTAAATTGCCGCCAATTCGGTCGACAAATGCGATCAAAACCCCCAAAATACTAAAAATTGGGGCTACCCTTGTATGGGGCTATCCGAAAAATGGACCTATATTTATAATTGTATTTTATAATTGTCTAGTATTTTACGTATATTTCTGTGAGAAGTTTTTAATTTAAACTCAACCTTGTGGTGCAGAGTATAAAACCCATGTTTATATTGGACTTCGAAAAATGGGAGATTATATAAATATTAAAATATTCACTTGTAGGGAGAACATATAAAATAAGTGAAAAAGGCGTTATGTTCTGCCGGGGCGAACTTTGGATACCCTCCACCATAGATATACTCACATATACTCACATTGCAATTAACATATTAACATATAGGGAACATACTAAAGAGTAGGCCTATACCGATAATTCTACAAACCGATTTATGAAATGATTATGTACACCAACTATAAATTTCAGCAAATTTTTAATGAGGATTTATCCTAAAATCTGGTAACCCCAAAACGTGGACCGATATTAAAAACGCATGGTAGAGTATAATATCCTCTAACGACAGCAAATTAGATAGCAAATTTATATGAGGTAACACTATATGGGGACCAGACCTAACTGCGGGTCGATATTGCTAATTCTTGAACCTCCGCAGGTAGAATGATTACAAAAAAATCTTATAACCAAACCGAATACGCGGAACAAATCAGATAATTATTTTAATATAAGGGGCGAATATTAGTAATTTTTGGGAGGGAGATTTGTTACCATATACGACAACAAAAAACTAAATTACAAAGAATTTGTTTGGAAAAAGCGTTCAAGAACCCCAAAATACCGAAAATTTGGGCGTATCCTTATATGGGGGCTACCCGAAAAAATGGGTCTATATTTATAATTTTTAGTCAGGAGATTTGCTACTCAATAAGAACTCGATGTACTAAATTGCCGCCAATTCGGTCGACAAATGCGATCAAAACCCCCAAAATACTAAAAATTGGGGCTACCCTTGTATGGGGCTATCCGAAAAATGGACCTATATTTATAATTGTTAGTGGGGAGATTTGCTACCCAATAGGAACTCAAAGTACCAAATTTCAGGGAATTCGGTCGAAAAACGCGCTCAAGAACCTCATCATCTTCGAACTTGACCTGCATCTTCGAACTTGACCTGCCTGCAGACAATGGTGAATGGTATAAAAAACAAATAGGATGGATCGAATTTCCATCTTCGAAGCCATGGCCAAACGGAATGAGATAGACCCATTTCTTAAACGGATGGTGTTTGGAGATGAGAAATGTATCACATACGATAACCCTGTGTAAGAACGATCGCGGTCAAAGAGCGGCGAAGAGCTTCAAACGGTGGCCAAACCAGGTCTAACGGCCAGGAAGGTTCTGCTATACATTTGGTGGTACTGGAAGGGGATTATTTATTATGTGTTGCTTCCATATGGTCAAACGCTAAATTCTGATCTATACTGCGAACAACTGGAACGTTTGAAGATAGCAATTGACCAGAAACGGCCAGAATTGAACAACAAGAGAGGTGTCGGATTTCCCGAGGATAACGCTAGGCCACACACATCTACAGTGAAGAGAAAGTTCGGGAGTTTGGTTGGGAAGTTTTAATGCATACGCCATACAGTCCGGACTTGGCACCAAGCGATTATCATCTTTTTCTTGAATTGCAAAATTTCTAAATAATAAAAAATTTATATCTAGGGAGGATAGTGAAAATCAACTGCTAGAGTTTTTTGCAAATAGAGAGCATGACTTCAGAGAGAGAGAGAGAGAAGCATTATGAAGTTACCCTTAACCCTACGGTCAATAACCGGGTACATTTGTACCTTTTTTTGAATAAAAATGCTGTAAAATTTTTAATAATGGAGATATTTGGATCAAATTTTGAGGAATCAGTCTTGAGGTATTTTCACACATAATCGAAGAAAAAAATTATAAATGTTTTCCATTTATATTATTTTTACAATTTTTTAAAGTTATTACCTACGTAGATCAATAACCGTGGTACATTTGTACCCATCCAAAGATAGCTCTGTAACTCATTAAAAAAATGGACTATCGTGAGGTTTTTGGTTTTAAATTAGTCTATGCGGATCTGCTCTAGATGTAGGAACTCAAAATTATATATACATTAAAATAATATATATTTAAATTCATGCTTAATGATAATCTATCTAAAAAAATCATATTAAATTCGTTATAGCTTTCGAATGGGTTAAGCTTTTTTAGTTACTTTTTTTGGGGGATCTTAATTAGGTGTTCCTCAACCCCTCTGCAAATTTTTGTGGCCCTAGACAACGTGGGGCCATCAGGGCGACTCGTGGAACTCAGAAACTACCCTGGTTTTCCCTTGGTATACAGGGACAAAAACAATGATTATTGTGCGAAATTATCCAATTATTCTTCATATTGGGCCTGAAACTTTTTCTATAATCGAATTAGTCTGATTTATTACAATCCTAAATTGGCGTAAATATATAAACTATCATTGAATTACGTTTTAAAGTATTAAGGGGACCCCCCCATTCTCGGGGTCAAAATTTTTTTTGATTTAATTCGAATCTACACTAGTTCAAGAATGTCCCTACAAAATTTCAAGTAAAAATCTAAAGAACTCTTGACAATATAGGCGATTTATTGTGTCAGCATCAAGTGACGGCTAAAGGGGTTCTCAAACTTTAAACGCGTTTTTCTCTTTTGCTAATGGCGGGCACGATAACTCAAAAACTAATAACCCAATCGATTCCAAATTTTTACATGTTTCTCTGTGAGTGTATAGTTATCGTATGAACTAGGATAAAGCCAATCGGGAAGATCTTCCTCACTTTTTAACTAGGTTTTCGGTCAAAAATCGGCGATTTTCCAAAAATATTTTTTCAAAGGTCGATCGAAGTCAATAATCCTAGTTCATACGAGAGCCAGACATGTACTCTTTCTAACACCATTGGAATTTTCGGATTCCGTTGTTCCAGTGAGGAGTTATCATGCCCGCCATCAAAAATAAGGACTTTTCTTTAATTGCAAAAAACAACAGCAAAACAATAACAAAATTGTAAATTATTTTTCTTCTCTTTTAAATCTTCAATTATATATGTGCAAAGTTACAAACCTTAACAAGCATTGGTATTGATTTACCAGCCCATTGAAAATCTTGAAAAATTAAAATCGAGAATGGGTGGGGTTCCCTTAAATAGTGTTCAAAATGTGTCAATCACAATCTCTAAACTCATAAAATGTGAATAATTGGCAATAATAATTGTTTTAGTCCCTGTATACCAAAGGAAAACCAGGGTAGTTTCTGACTTCCATGAGTCGCCTCAGGGCCTCAAAAATTTGCAGAGGGGTTGAGGAACACCTAAATAAGATCCCAATAAAAAATAACTTAAAAAAGCTTAACCCATTCGAAAGCTGTAACGAATTTACTAAGATTGTTTTAGATAGATTATCATTTAAGCATGGTTTTAAATATATATTATTTTAATGTATATATAATTTTGAGTTCCTACATCTAAATCAGATCCGTAGAGACTAATTTAAAACAATAAACCTCAAGATAGTCCAATTTTTTAATGAGTTACAGAGCTATCTTTGGATGGGTACAAATGTACCACGGTTATTAATCTACGTATACTTTTTTGGTCAAATTTTGTTTTTACATTTTGTTCTTTGTTATGTTTTTTTTTCTCGTTGTCTTATTGTTCTCATGTTAAGTCACAATTAGAACAAGCATCACATATAACCAATGTTAAACACTCAGTAGGTTATGTTGCTCGTATCAACACTTTTTTGACATCTTATATCTGGTATTTATATCGAAACAATTTGGAAAACACATATGGGAATTTCATAAAAGCAATAAACGGTCTGAAATAAACAAAAAAGTTAACTGATAAACTTACCACAATCGAGTAAGTTAGCAAGAGCAGTCAAACACATGGTTACAAAACTAAAACCCACCAAGTGAGGAGAGGAATACATTCGAGAAAGGGAATATCAAATGAGCGCAAATAGTATTAACGTAAGATGAAAAAAAGAAAATAGTTTTTATATTATTGAAACATCTACATATTTTTGAAAAAGTGGTTTTCTCAAGATTATTAGAAATTGTTATTTACATGGACAATATTAATGAAGTAAAGTATGAATGGTATTATGAGAATATTTATTGAAAATGAAAATGTCATTTATAGGTCTATGTTTCGACATTGTCAATATATATCGCGGTTCTGCAATATGATATGCTTTATAAAAATCCTAGGCATAATTTCCAACCGAAGTGGCCCCATTGCAGAAATTATATAATGGTCATGTCCCATTTTGGGCATTTTAATGGTCCTAGTCGCATTTTCCAATCGAATTGATTATAGAATAAATGTTCGATTCCCTTGGATTGGAAAAACTACCACTTTACTCGTTGAATTAAATGCTCCTTTTGTAAAAATTCGATGTTTATATGCCTCACATGTTCTGCACGTGACTAAAACATGCCTCGAACATATTAATGCTCTATTTAACTGTTAATACCTCAAATTTAATATGTTGACCTCTAATTTCAAAAATAATTTCCAATATAATTATATAGAATTATTTAGCAATTTTTCGCCAGATATCAATTGAAATTGCAAATTTATGCTATCTTAATTAATTTATTGTGCGACTTTCGAAAACAATTACCGACAGCACGTGTCTACTGAGAACGGCAATAGACAATTATATGCCGCTGGTAATTAATAGACAATGTTTTGTTGTTATTGCTGTCGTTGTTAAAATGTCTCACACAATTATTGACATTCACTTTACAATTTAATTTCAAATAGAATTTCATTCATTTTTTGAAATAATTTTATTTGTTTTTCTGTAAATAAATTTGTTGCTTAAATTTATGCGAGAAAACTGCATCTTTGAAAACGTTATTTAAAATTTTAATAGAATTGTCTGGTCGATTTGAAAATTTCCTACATTTGAAATAACATTTGTGAATACTTGTTTTCAACTGAAAGATCAAACTAGGACAATATTAAATTGAATATATTTGCAATGTCTTAATGGCATTCATAGGTACTTATATTTTCTCCTAAAGTGAATTACAAAGTTTCTAATTTCATCGCTTAAATCACGACATCGCTTTAAATCACGTTCAAGGGACCGTCAGGGCAGAATTTTTCTAGGAACTATTGAATATCGTCCTTAAAAACCATGTCGTTATAAACGATTTCCACTGTAAAATGACTTTCATACATCCAATGAAATTATTTTTAAATATTTCTATAGGTTTTAAATAACCACTACTTTATTTCATTATTATCAAGTCTCATTAATGGTATCTAAGAAAGGATATACACCATGTCAAGTTCATTCATCTGATTCTCCATTTTCACAATCAAAACAAAGAAAAAAACATCTGAACATTTCGTTGAACAAAAGTGAAAAAACTTGCGAAAAACATCAAATTTATTCATATATTCAATATTAAATCATCAATATTTAATGAAAACCCAATTTGATGAATGTCAAAAATCCTGCCAGAAACTGGAAGATGAAAAATCAAAATACAAAACACCAAAACAAAAAAAAAATTCCATTTTCCATTTGACGAAATACGTTTTGATTAGCATTTAATTGTGAAATGCTGCCAAGAGTTCGAATGCAATAACATTTCAGAAACAGCTGAGCTGAGAAATATTCAAATAAATTCATAAAATGTTTTATTGTTTGAATTTTTTGATGGAAGAAAAAAAAAAAACAACAAAAAATAAATGAGGAGAATGGCACAGTGGTATCAACGTTTAATGTATTTATTTTAATTCTTTTAAGTGTGGATTAAAACTGAATATTTTTTTAAAAAAATGAGAAGAAAGGATTTTTAAGAAGACAACTAAAGATCCAACGATTTTTAAAGACTTTATCAAAGCCTGATGTTTTAGGGAAATTAGGCCATGATTTTTTAATAGTTGTAGACGTCTAGTCGGTCAAGGGGATACAAATATCGCTAAATATTGCCCAAGCTCAGAATATCGAACCATAGAAAATTAAATTTTCGTGCAAGTTGTGTAGGGTATCATATGGTCGGCCCCCGTCCGACTATACTGCTCCGCTCACTGATTTAAAAATATGTTTGTATAAAATTTTACGTCGATTCCTTCTGTTCGACTACGATAGAGATTACAACATTTAATATAGACATTGCGAATATTTGGTATTGTAAATGGGATATATTAGTCCACATATTAAGGTACCCCCTTAATTCCGTAGGACACTGAAGACTAGTAAAAACAAACTTTTAACGACAAATGGGCACAAAATATAACGAACGGTATTATAAACTTATTATAAATCCAATCTTACAGGCGTAACAAATTATTTGTAATACTTATAGAATATTACTTATATTTTAAATGTGTGAAAAAATTTCGCCAATTTTGTGTTGCCCAATTGCGGAGGAGTCAACATACATGAGATTGTTGATGGCATATGCAGTGTGGTCTTGATTTTCATGATAAAATCGTCCTGTGCGGTCTCTACTGAAAAACTTGAAGGAATGCTAAACATCAAAATTTAGTGGCAACCGATTCATACATTTGAATATACAACAGAAAGTCACGTGTTTGGTCGAAGATCTTCTTCCGGAATTATATTAAATATTTTTGCAAACATAGCCATATTGAAACCAGTGAGCGGAGCAGTATAGTCGGACGGGGTCGACCATACGATACCCTACACAACTTCCACGGAACTCAAATTTTCTGCGGATGTTTATTCCGAGCCTGGGCAATATTTCGTGATATTTGCACCCTCTTGCCCGATTAGAGATAAACAGCACCTCTTCCTCACACTGACATATTTTCCGAATATTACGAGTATTCAGTACAGCTATTGTCGAGATTCCCTTCACCGTGGGTTGTGTTGTGATATTCGGCTTTCATTTGTGGTCTATAGATCGACTCGAAAATAACACAAAAATTTAAGTTTTCGGCCCACTTCATTCCAAAATTATTATCTGATCATCACCGAAAATTATAGGCGTTATCCTTGACCATAACTGGAACCTCATGGAACATTTCAAAGCGATCAGCGCTATAGTTCCGCTCTCTAGAGTTATAATGGGTTAATAAATAATATACGAATACAAAGATACCTGTAAATATTTAGGTGTAACTCCCACATCCGGAACATACAACAATATAATTGGTATTAATTTAAAGGTCAACCACTCCTCTTGGATATAATATCAACTTATCGGGTCTATGTCCTTCAGGGGTAAATATATACGCTATGGAATACAAATTTTGTCATTTTTCACACAAAAGTCAGGGTCCATTTTACCCGCTAAATATTGACCGATCTCTATCAAAACAGGCATGCTTATTCTTTGGCCCGCTTCCCTTCTCCATGCAAAATATCACGATGTTCGGACCATTAATGCGGCCTCTGAAGCGACCAGAAAAACCGACAAAAATTTAGTATTTGGTCCATTTCATCCCCTTAATATTAACCGATCTTTCCCGAAAACAATAGGGGTCTTCATTGGCCAGAACCCACCCTACATGCAAAATTTCGTGAAGATTGGTCCATAACTGTGGGCTGTATCGTGTTTACAAATTATAATGGACAGACGGACAGACGGACGGACGGAAGGACGGAAGGACACACATGTCTAGATCGACTCAGCTAGTCGAGATATGACGATCGGTATACTTAAAGGTGGGTCTAGGACCAATATTTTGGGGCTGCACAAAGGTATAATACCCTGACAACATAGTTGTGTAGGGTATAAAAATTAGAATAATTGCTCTGTCTCCGTATAAAAGGTCGCTCAAATCTGAAGCGATCAATACCGATCATAAATCTGTCGTGATCATTTGTTGACTTGTTTATCTTCTCTTTGTAAACTTTCCTAGTATTCGGGTCATAATTGTGACTTCTAAAATATAGCTCCTGGTCGACATGACCAAGAGCTAAATATAACACATTTTTGGCAAGAGCTTAAAAAAGATTTCCAGCTTTTCCAATTTGAAAGACCATGCTTTGATATGTGTTCCTCCACTTGATCTTTCCATCGAATTCGTGACCTTCCCCCTCTGCGTTAACCATCAGTTGGCTAGCTTTTATATGTCTTTTGAGCTGATACATCCTCATCCATTCTCATAATATGATCTAGCCAACGGTAGTCGCTGCAGCTTGATCCGCCTGTCAATGACCGCCTGTCAATGTCCTCGTGATTCATTCAACGCCGATATTCACCGTCGACGCAGATTGACCCGTATATCTTTCGGATAATCTTTTTCTCAAAAACTCCAAGAGCTGCCTCATCTGCTTGCGAAATTATCCATGCTTCAGATCCATACACCAACACGGGTAGTATAAGCGTCTTGTAGAATGTGAATTTGGTCTGGCGAGAGGTAGCCTTGTTCAAAATTGCTTACATAGATCATAGTAGTATCTGTTGGCCAACACTTTCCTCCGTATCTCATAACAGACGCCATTAGTTTTGTTTATGGTAGTACTGAGGTATTCGTTCAAATGTGGCTGTTACCGCTCCCAATGTTCGATTATGTCGATGTCAGAGTGCCATCTCTGTTCACCTTTACATCTCGTATGACCTTTTCCAGCAGGATGTTAGAAAGGATTCAGGTCACCTTTTCTGTATCCTCGTTCGGTATTGAAGGGATCTGAACGGCTGAGCTTGTGTCAGTTAAAGTTATCCTGCATAGCCGTATTAATTTTGCAGAAATGCCGAACGTAGACATGGCTTTAAACATCTGTGAGCGTATTGGACTATCGATGAATAGGTAGAATGTGTATATCTGTTTTTCGTGGGGTTTCTCCAGGATTTGGCGCAATGTGGAAATCTGGTCTATAGTGGATTTGATTTCAGACAATTATGTGGTCCTAGGCGCATTTTCTAGCCCAGTTGGTTGCAATGTTTTTATATAATTCCGTTTAGGTATGTTTATAGTCCTAGACGGATTTTCCAATGAAGTGACTGTAATTGGCCTTTACATGTTATTAGTAAATAAATAAAGTGGTTGTAGGCATTCTAGGCTAAACGTTTATGTAAAAAATTATATAGGAAATATGCTTTTATAGAGCCCAATATAAAGGTCCCGATTCATTATCGGCGTTCTTAAGATCATAGCCGAATTCTTTGAACTTAGTATCTCTAATTTGGTATTTCGCTTTTCAGAGTATGAAAAAAACCACCTAATAGGAAAGTCCGACCGATTTGATATATTTTGAAAAGTGAAACCCGTGCGAACGTAACTACGTTTCACATGTTGTCGTTCCAAACAAGAACCTTATGTGAGAAATAGCCTTGCCAGATGACCTTATAACCACATGCTTTCTCTATTGAGACTAATTGGTATTTAAAAAGAGCAGTTGTCTTTTTACACTTTCAATCGGTTTTTAATTGAACTTTAAAAACCTCTGTGCTTTCTATACAGACCAATTGGTCTTTATACAGACCTTTTGTTTCTCTGCAGACCTGCGATCGATGACTATGGTGAGAATGTAAGTCTGCAATGGACAATTCTCATCGCCATTTAATTTCGTTGTCCTGATTTGGGTACATACAAACCACAAAATTGGCCTTTATAAAAATTCATCGATTTATTTATAATCCTTCCATTCCATACTTTTACCCACTGTTTTCCTTTCATACGTAAATGTAATTTGCAAAAATATTGCTTAATATCACGCACTTAAGTCCGTATGCACCGGTGGGGTATCAGTTATAGGCTTAGTGCTAACATACCTACAAACATTCATTACGCTGCAATGGTTGTCAGCATTAAATTCATTCATAACGATTTCGATTCGATTTGGTTTTTATATTTAAAAAAACTGCATTAATGGTGCTGAATGACTTGTGTGTGTAAGAGTATTGGAGGGGAATGAAAGAACAGCCACCCATCCGTCACAGTCTTATAACCTGTACCGGTATAACTTATGGCGCTAAAGTCAGCTGCTACAACCACCAGCACCACAACAACACAATGGAGGTTCATTGATCTGGTTTGTTGTTGGTGTTTCGTTTTTATTTTGGTTAATAGCTGACCATTTGTCAGTATGACTGGGTGGCTAGCTGGCTGACTCACCTCTCGTTGTTAAGTGAGTGGTTAAGTGACTTTACCATCGAACCGACCGACCAACCAACCAGCCAACGAACGTTTAGGTTAATAATGTTGGTTTCTTTACGCGTTGCTGCTGCTGCCGCCGTTGTGGCTTTACCTGTTTGTTGTTATTGGTGTTTGGTAAGGTTATGGCTATCAGCGTGAAATTTGTTGCTGCACCAGCACCACCAACAACAATATCAACAACATTGAATATCGTTGTTGTTTTTGTTTGGGTATAATTTGCGGTCAATTTCAGATGTAAATTTTTGGATTCTGAGCTTGTTGGTGATTGAGTGTTGCTGTGTGATGTTGGTGGTGTGCTGCGCCCGGACCTATACCAACAATTAATCGCTTAACGTGGCCAGCAAAATTTCCGATGAAAATGAAAGCTTATGCATTTTTTTTTGGAAGTTTTGTTTTGGGCCTAGTATTTATCTCTGGCCATTCAAGTGCCACTATTATTGACGTCCAACGAAAAAGCAAAACAAAACATATTGGAATATTGAATAATTCATAAATGTAGAAGTCTGTATTTTTTTTAAATGATAAATAACCCATAGTCATCTGATATTGGTTCCGACATCATGGAAACCTTATCGATGTAGATTGTAGGTCACTGTGCCACATTGCTTTTTGATGGTAGAACACAATAATGATGCTGTCTGGGGCCCTTGGAAAAACCCTGAAATTGATGAGATCGAATATTTTCGTTTTTTTCTTTTTGAAAAAATGTCACCTTGATATTGAACTTTTTGTCAATGCCAGAGAGATCACCAGAGAGTGCATTCGGAACATGTTTATTTCATGTTTCACCTCAACAAGAGAAGGTGTGCGTGGCTGGCGGCGTGCAATTCACCTACCGCTTTGTTTTAATTTTTTGGGTTTTTGTTTTCGGAGGCAAAATTCGCCGAAAATGAAACTAGTTTTTTAAACTTGTAACCATTTGTGCATCCGTGTAATTGTTTTTTTTTTGGCGTTGTTGTTGTTGCGTTTTTTATTGCTTCTACTAAATTTTTGACAATTTCGACTTAATTGAAAAATTCCATAGCCATCAAAAATTTTCCTTCCATTAATGACCACATTCTGACACATCCTGATCACGCAACAAATGATTTGCTATATTTTTTGACATTTTTATTATTGATTTGTCTTAATCTGTTCTTTGTTTTCATTGTGTATTTTTTGTTTATTTTGGTTACAGATATTCTTAAATTTGCTGCACTTGGCATGACCTTAAGCATATTGTCTGTGGTAGTACTAGTCAGTGATCCTGTAGCATTGGTTGTTGATTCGGTAAGTAAACATGTGCCAGAGTGTTATTTATATTGGTTTTGATGATACAGTGGTTTGAATAGCTGTTTTTTTGTTTACAATTACACTTAATGATAAAGTAACTTCTGAAGAAATGCCTAGATTGTGTAGGAATGTTCGCGGAATTATAAGAGAGAAAACTTTATCAAGGAATGATTGAAAATTTAAGACTTGAAGTGAAGTACATTTTTTGGTGAAATATGATTATCAATGCTTTTATGGTTCAAACGATATGTGTATAAGTTTGGTTAATTGAAAAAAATCGAGTTTATTACATAGCTGATAATCCGATTCAAAAATAACGTATTCGGATTTAACGAGTTTGCGATTAATTTATTGGTAACATTTTAAAACGAATGCAACAGTTCTTCATAATCTACAATTTATTCGAAATTTAACTTGTTCGTATGTATGTGCAATTTTGGTTTCGTAGATTCCTTTAGGAAATTGTTGATGTCAAAGATGCACCTCGCACAGGTAGGCAGGTCGTCAAAAATGTCGATAAAATCGGAGGAATTACCGAGAAATGTCTTTCTCTTTTTCCCCCAATATTCTTTAACAAAATGTTTCCTCACTTGATTTGACTTTGGTGAATTTGTCTTTCTGGATTCTTAATAAAGAATTCCTATAAAGAATTTCCACCCCCAGACCATGAGCTCGATTTTGGTCACAGTGTAATTATATAAGAGTTCCAAAAATTGACCCGTATTAAAGCCAGTGAGCGGAGCAGTGTGGTTGGCCCTGTCCGACTATACTGCGGAATTATATTCCGATATTTGCACCTTCTTGACCGATATATATTTTCGAATATTGTTTACAAGGGTTGAACATTTACGGCATGAATTGCACATTTTTTGATTATACCCTCAGCCTTATGGCTAATGAAGATATATACACTTGGATACCAGAAAAATTTGTCTCATCCAAATATTGATTTTATACCCCATGTTTCTATCGACATAATCAGTCAATTTGGAGTCGATTTACAAATGTCCGACCATGCGTATGTCTGTCTGCCTGGCAGGTGCACACGATAATACTAGAAGGGAGTAACTTTGCACATCGTATTACACAAACTTAATTTAAGTTCGAATATGAGAAATATCGGTCCACTAATTATGATACCTCTCCAAAAAAATGTCAAAATTGTGTTCAAAATTATTTTTATAAAATCATGCAAACTTTGTACAACTTATTATCTTTACGAAGCCTAAATCAAATCCGCAAATGGACTTGGTCCACTCCTTCTGGTATCTTCCCACATATGGTCAAAATTTTCAAAAATTTTCCGGAGACCTCCGCATAACCATAGGCTGAGGATAAACTGAACCGAGGAAAGTATTAATAAATTTGACCTGCCGAATCTTCGATTGTTATCATAACAGCCGATTGTTATTGTTATCATAACAGCCCTTCTAATTAGTAGACCAGATTCCCTTCCCTATATCAAAATAGGTAGACCTTTGAAGGTCAAGTACTCCTCGATTCTCTCGTAGAATCCAATTTTTTTAAGTCTGGGTCCATTAGACCCGCTTAATTTTGATCGATTACAAAAGAAATTTTCGTGTCGATTGGTCCATAACTGTAGCCTGTACTGTGCTTACAAATTTTAATGGACATGGATATGATGATCGGTCAACTGAAAGGTCCAGAACCAATATTTCGCCACATTACAAACTCTTGGGGCCACACAATGCTATAATATCTTTAAACATGGTTGTGTGGTTATAAAAATGAGGCCTTAAAAAAATATAAAAATAGGAAAATGCTACTTTTTCTGAAAAAAAAAAAAAATGAAAATAGGATGATGCCGTTAATAGCACCCATAGGAGATATTTCAACACTTAAAGCCCCGAAACACCAGGGTAAACCCTTTTCGGTTGGAGAAAAGAATTTTATTGAAATGTTCATTACTTCGATCTATATCGACAATTTCAAGTATCTTTGGGTTTCTAGTACCTATACTGACAATTTTCTGTAGGATATAAAAATCTAAATTCCAATTCTATACAATTGTGGTAGACATGTTTGCTGAGTAATGTTTGTACCAAATGCATTTTATGATATTTATCAATATTATCTTAGGTTAAACAATATGTCTTAGGTTAAACCAGTGAGCGGTCCAGATTCACTTCACCGTTGGTTTTATTGTGATGTGCGGCTTTCAACTGTGGCCTATGGAAAGACTAAAAAAAAACATAAAATTAATTTTCGGTCCATTTCATCCCAGTATTATTATATTATAGGCGTTAGCCTTGACCGTGCCTGGATCCTCATGGAAAATTTCTAAGCCATCAGCGCAATATTTCCGCCCTCTGGTGTAATGGTTTACTAAATAATATCTGAATACGTAAGCACCTGTAAATATTTAACTGTAACTCCCACATCCGAGTACATACGACAATAAAATTGGTATCATCAACATCTCGGCTTCATGTCCTTCAGGAATACAAATTTTGTAATTTTTCCCACAAAAGTAAGGGTCCATTTGACCGATCTTTATGAAAAACAGGCATGCTTATTCTTTGGCCCGATCCCCTTCTCCATGTAAAAATTCGCTATAATGCAGCCTCTGTAGTGACCAGAAAATCAGACAAACATAAAGTATTTGATCGGTATATTTAAATGAGGGTCTAGGACCAATATTCCGCGGCGTTACAAACTTTTGGGGCTGCACAAAGCTATGATACCCTGACAACATAGTTGTGTAGGGTATAAAAATATAAAATATATATTCACATTTTTGTATAAGCCACGATCTGAAGGGGATCTCTATAGACGGGCTGAAGGCAGGGAGCCTTTATATTGGTCCATTTTTTAAGGAAGCCCGCAAAATAACTGTACCTCCCAAATGTCAATATTTGGGAAGTTTTGGCCAAGTTTTTAACACAATCTGCGGGTATTTTTGTATTTTATATCCTCTATGGGTAAAAAATGTCGATACTAAAAATATAAATAGTTACTCAAGTTTCAAGGTCCCATATAACGATATTCCCCATTATCAAGTATTCTGGCTAAAATTTGATATTTAGTGTTCTGATAGTTGGAAAAGTTTTTTTACGATGAACCAGTGGGTAGGTTTTGCTCACAGGTTTCCTTGATTACCGGGTGTGGAGCTCTAGTTAAAAATTCGAATGGTAAATATCCAATTTAGAATAATATTTGCGTATCAGTGTTGAACAAGACTAAAAGTTTGGAATTTGGTCACGTCTGCCCAGGCCTGAGCCAATGTTGACATGTTTTTGTTTAATGTTGGATATCTGGTGATCGGCGCGGTCTGCTTACAGTGTAGACTTATTGGCGCAAAAAGTCTATATAAGCCCATGTTTCTACATGGTCCTGATAGGTACTTAAATACTCATAGGGGCATTTAAAAAAATTGTTGCAATCTAACATTCTGCATTTTTGAAAAGTACAACATTTCCTGACAGAAAATTGTCAGTATAGGACCATGTTTTTGACATAGCGCTAATCGTGTGTTTTTAATATTTCTAGTTTCATTTTCCAAGCGATATGAAAATAAGGAGTATTTTTTATTCCAGTAGGTCTGCTGTAGACTCTCCAGGTGATGGTGCTGCCATCTATCGCTTCCTAGAAACAATGTATCATTAGGTTTTGTGCAGTGGGAGGCGCTATCTCCTACATTGCTTCTCAGGGAGCTTAGGATGAATTTTATCTTTTTTGAAATATTTAAAACACTATTATAATTATGTTTCCTCTTCTGCTGGAATACCATCTCCGAACCTAACGGTATGTAGTAAGGTATATTAACCACTGCCACCACTTCAATTTAACCTTCCGAAAATGTTTAATTTTACACAAGGAAAATTTACTAAATTTTTTCCACTTCAGTACCACTGTTTATCATCAATCTTCACAATGCATTTCATGACAAATTGCCCGTATCATTTCCTATTTATTTCATGGTAATTAATTATATCTCTTTTTATTTTTTTCTCTCCACCTGTCTTCGTTGCAGCAATTGACATTAAGAACTGGTTCGTTGTTATTTAACCTATGGAAGAAACCGCCATTGGAAGTGTTCATGAAGGTTTACATGTTCAACGTAACCAATCTGGATGAATATGTGCGTGGCATCGATGCCAAACTGCGTGTAGCTGAGGTCGGACCGTATGTTTACCAGGAAATTCTGACAAATCACAATGTAACCTTCAATGACAATGGTACCATAACCTATATGCCCAGACGGGAAGTAAAGTTCATACGTGCCAAATCGATTGGTGATCCCAAGGATGATTACATAGTAGCACCGAACATTCCGTATATGGGTGCATCATCGGCCGCAACATCGCTGTCGACCTTTGCGGCATTGGGTGTGAGCGCATTGACACGCCAGCTGAAATCGAAACCGATGCTCAAGATGTCCGTCTATGAATATTTATGGGGCTATGAAGATCATCTAGTGGAGTTGGCCTCGAAATTTGTACCGAATTTTATTAATTTTCGTAGATTTGGCATATTGGAGAGAATATTCGATGAGGGTGATAATACGGTGACAATGAAATTGCCAAATAAAAATAAAAAGAAAGGTGGCCAGCCAAAAGATCCAAATGAGTTGAGAGATTACGCCTTGGATACATGGAATGGCGGTGTGGATGTGAAATTTTGGACTAAAAATAGGGGAAAGTAAGTAGTGATGAGAATTATAACAGGATCAAATTAGAACATTTATTCTAAATGTTGAATTGCTTTTTAGTGTCACCAATTGCAATAGCATACACGGCACCTATGATGGAACTTTGTTCCCCCGCCAAATTGCCAAGGGTGAAACATTTCGCATTTATCGCAAGGCCTTCTGTCGTGCCCTACCCATTGTTTATTCGCATCCGGGAAAAATTGATGGTATAGAGGCATATCATTTTAAATTGCACGAACGGGCATTTGACAGTGATTGGAAGGATCCGGATACATCGTGTTATTGTAGTCGCAAAAAGTGTTTGAAGAGGGGTTTGGGCAATGTTACACCCTGTTATTACAGTAAGTTTTGATCTTTATGGTATTAATATTTGACTTGAAATATATTTGAAATATATTTTTGGTATATTTTATAGACATACCTTTGGCTATATCATTTCCACATTTCTTTAATTCGGATCCCAGTTTATTGGAAGGTGTTGATGGCTTAAGTCCTAACGAATCTAAACATGGCTCGGAAGTTGCCATTCAACCGGTAAATATTTGAAAACATTAATTTGGTTTTTTGGAATTATTAAGAGAGTAGTTTTTGAATGTCATTTGTGGCTGATAAATAATTTAAATATTTTTTTTAATTTGTTTTAGCAATTGGGCATCCCAATGAGAGTATATTCCCGGTTTCAAGTTAATCTGATGGTTGATGACGTTAAATTCAATAGAGAAATGTACAAATTTCGTAATACCGTTTTACCACTTCTCTGGTTGGAATTTGTAAGTATTATTGGGAGAAGTTTAGTAGAAATAAAATCATAATATATGATAACAATGTAATATGAAATATATTTGTGAAACTAATGATGAAGTTGATATACTTACTTGCATACGATAGGGAAACTTGAAAATAACACTCTGAGCTAGAAACAAATAAAGAAATAATATTATCAGTATTTAATATATTTTTGGAGGGGTATTCGATGATATAATTAATTAATTTTGTAAAACCCAAAGATAAAGCATTCCTAAAATATAGTGCAGCATTAAAATAAATTTTCTTTACCGATTGACTTGTACACATAAATAGAGCTGAGGAAAATATTATATATGAAACATATGCCAAATGATGAATCTATATCACTGTTCACCAAACAGTCGCCCGCGGCCGCTTTGGGAGAGTACCAATACAATCACAGTTCTGTGTTCGAACTCAACATTATTCTCGACATCGAACATGTCGTATGCTTTGCAATGCTTTAACATATACGATCTGTACGAAGAGAGCGAAAATTACTCTCCCAACGGATCTATGCGTGTGTCCAACACAATCATAGCAGTTTGCATATGTATTGTTGGCTAACCCTGATCTATATACATAATTTTCTATACCAAATATTCTAGAATTAGTGTCTTCGCAATATTTCAGAGCCATATCCTTAACGCATGAGTTTTCCATATTTTATTTTTATGTTTTTAAACATTTTTTTCAACATTAGGTTTGTCCGATAACTTACTGAGTAAAAATTACTCAGTAACTTATTTGAGAGAGTTTGTTCTCTCATGTGAAAATATTGAAGAAAGTTATCGGACAACATTCAGTAAAATCCAGTAAGAAATCAAATGTATGCGTTACGATTAGAAGTTGTTAAGAAATTTCATGAAAAATTAATAATTTTTACACCCTACACAACTATGTTGTCAGGGTATTATAGCTTTGTGCAAGAGTTTGTAACGCCGCGAAATATTGGTCCTAGACCCACCTTTAAGTATACCGATCGTTATATCTCGACTAGCTGAGTCGATCTAGACATGTGTGCCCGTCCGTCCGTCTGTCCATTATAATTTGTAATCACGATACAGGCCGCAGTTATGGACCAATCTTCACGAAATTTTGCACGTAGGATGGGTTCTGACCAATGAAGACCCGTATTGTTTTTGGTAAAGATCGGTTAATACTTAGGGAATTACAAATGGACCAAAAACTAAATTTTTGTCTGATTTTCTGGTCGCTCTAGAGGCCGCAATCATGGCCCAAACACCGCGAATTTCTACATGGAGAAGGGGATTGGGCCAAAGAATAAGCATGCCTGTTTTGATAAAGATCGATCAATATTTAGCGGGACAAATGGACCCTAACTTTTGTGTGAAAAATGACAAAACTTGTATTCTATAGCGTATATATTTACTCCTGAATGACATAGTGCCGAGAAGTTGGTAGTATATCCAAGAGGAGTGGTTGACCTTTACATTGATACCAATTATCTTGTCGTATGTACTCGGATGTGGGAGTTACATTTAAATATTTACAGGTGCTTTAGTAACACATTACCACACTAGAGGCGGAAATACAGCGCTGATCGCTTCGAAATTTTCCATGAGAATCCAGGAATAGCCAAGGATAACGCCTATGATTTTCGGTGATGATCAGATAATAATAGTGGAATGAGGTGGACCGAAAACTTAATTTTTTTGTTTTTTCTAGTCAATATATAGGCCACAATTGAAAGTCGAACATCACAACACAACCCACGGTGAAGGGAATCTGGACAGGTAATTAGGGATTTACTGAATATTGGTAATATTTTTTGACCTCTAGTCGGTCAAGAGGGTGCAAATATAGCGAAATATTTTCCATGCTCAGAATATATAACCACAGAAAGTAAGATTTTCGTGGAAGTTGTGTAGGGTATCATATGGTCCTCTCATTTACTGAAGTTATCGAACAACATTCAGTAACAATTTGCACAAATTATTACAAATTATTAAATATCAAAATATTGTGAATTGAAATATTTTTTAGACTCCGTTGTCGTTTCGGATAATTTGGAGTCAGAAATATCCTTCCTCTGGGTAGGTGGTTGATGTCCACGATAACTCTTGAAAGAATTGACCAATATTAACTAAACTTTCCATGTCGTAATATGTTTTGTAAATTTAAATCGAGTTCGAAAGTAAAGAACATTGGACAATTTCTACTGGTGTATAGAGCGTCATAGTTGAGTCTTACCGATCCCGTAAAATATTTATTACTATTATATGCAAATACATATGTACATTTTTTGGGAATTTACGATTTAGTTGTGGTGTTGGTCGATATACCGGCCACGATACACAAAATATTCAAGACTTCTTTAAAAAATGAATGTTTCAAAACTTGAACAAGAAAAGCAGGCGTTAAATTCGATCGGGCCGAACAAGTAATACCATCAACGTATTGACATTTACGTTCAATAAAGTTCCAAGACCACATGAAGCTATACTACACCTCCTAAAAGGGCACTCTGATTTTCAGATTTTTTTGTGGTTAGGAATACATTGTTAACCGAATTCTTGTAGCGGTACACTCAATTTCAAAAATTTCAATTGTCGGTATTTTCAAAAGTGGATGCAATTTGTATATTCCAAAAAAAAAAAAAAAAAAAGATTTCAAAATTATTCGCTTCACTTTTTATACCGATTTCTTAGGCAGTTAGCGTGATACACGAGTAAAAACGTTGCTAAGTTCGGCCGGATCGAATTTTTTATACCATCAATAAGGAAGTGGAGATTCGACATACTGGTCCTTCAGGAGAAAAATAAATACCTAATTACACCCAATTCAATTGCAAAATGAGTAAAAAATCCTCAAAATACCGACAATGGGGGTGGGGGTTACCGTTATATAGGTACTTCTCCCAAACTTGAATCAATATTAATATCTTTAGCAGAGGGGTTGGATTTATATCGAGAACAATGTAGATCAATGTTAACATTTTTTAGTGTGGAGGCTAACTATACATTAGGAACCATAATAAAAAAAAAAAACAGTGAGTGGGACAGCATATTAGGACGGTCCTGGCCGTACGATACCCTACACAACTACTACTGAACTCAAACTTTCTACGAATCTATTTTGAGCCTGGACAATATTTAGCTCATATTTAAAATTCAAGAACTCCTCTTGGATATACTATAAACATATCGGGTCTATGTCTTTCAGTAGTAACTATACGCTCCATAGAATGCAAATTTTGTTATTTTCATACAAAAATGGACCCGGACCATTTGAACCGCTCAATATTAGTCGATTACATGCAAAGAGTCATGCTGGTTCCTTGGCCAGATCCCTTTCCCTGTGTAAAATGTCGTGATGTTCGGGTCATAACTGTGGCCTCTAGACAAAAAAAAAAAAAAAAAAAAAGTCGTTGGTCCATTTCATCCCCTAAATATTAACGGATCAATACCAAAAACAGTAGGTCAAAAAACAATTGGTCCAAAACTAACCTACATGCAAAATTACGTGAAGATTGGTCCATAACTGTGGCCCGTGTATCGGTTGGGACCACACAAAGCTGTAATATACTGACAACACAGTTGTGTAGTGTGCACTTTTTATAGTGTAGTATACAACCAATTCGGTTAAAAAATGTGCCCAACAACCCCTAACTACTGAATATTTGGGGATACTGTTATATGAGCGCTACCCCAAAACGTAGAACAATATTTATAATTTTTAGTAGGAATGTGGCTCAGTACCCAAATTAGCAAATTATAACCAATTAGGCTTGTCCAACATCCTCAAAATACCGAATATTAGGGGGTACCGTTGCATGGAGGCAGTACCGAAACATGGGCCAATATAACCCATTTGCGATACCAAACATCCTATAAGTTCTACGAGGACGGTTCGGAGGAGGACGAGGACGATTCGGAAACTTCTTAGCCTAGCAATGAAAGAGAATAGTTAGTTTTTCAAAAATATTTTTATTTTTTTAATATAATCCCCTGAAACTTCAATACGCCAGGACGTTTTTCTCGAATTTGTACATTTAATTGATCGAAAAGTTTGCACTAGTACTCTGAATTTATTGTTTTACCATTTTGTAGATAGTCAATCAATAAAAAACCTTTGAAGTCCCAAAAACCCTTGCTATAACCTTTCCAGCCGATTGAATTGTTTTGGCCTTCTTTGGGGTACTTCCTCCAGCTTCTGTTCATTGTTTGGATTGTTCTTTTGCCTCTGGAGTATAGTGGTGGATCCATGTCTCATCAACAGTTATGAAACGACACTTAAAATTCATTTTATTTCGCTTAAAACGATCCAAACAAGCTTGAGAAATTCTTATGATTTTTTTATCGACTTTTAGCAAATGCGACCAGTGTTGCCAATTTAGCACTTTTAGTGCTAAATTTACCACTTTTTAAACTCGTTTAGCACCGAAAAAAGTGATCTCGCACCTAGCATATTTTTAGCATTTTTATTTTTTCTGAAATTTTTTAAAATTGTTGGTATTTTTGGTTTCATTCCAAAAAATGTTCGCCGTTTTCGATTTCACAATGACGCATTGAATTTTACCCATGTTTCAAGATATTGTTTTGATTTTCTCATGTTAAAAAATGTCAGAACATATTTAAATAGGTAAAATAGTAAGTAAATTTTCTGCATAAATAAGTGGGAAGTGGGAAGATTTCCCATCCCCTTAGAATCAAAAGTATTAAATTATAGTCGATTCGGTTGAAAATGCCGAATAATGGGGGGGTACGGCTCTCTGGTGGCTACCCTGAAACGTGGACACACATTGATAATTTTTGGTAGGACGATTTTCTGCAAAATGAGAATTGGAGCCATTGGAGCCTTAGTTAGAAAAACGTGCCCACAGGACCAAAATTCTGTATAATGTAGAATTCGATCTATGGAGGTTAAACCGAAACGTATTCATATTGATAATTTTTGGAAATGATATTTATCACAAAATGAGGGCTACTCTAAAAATGGAACAGTATCGATCCTGTTTAGTAGGAAGATGTTCTACCCATGAAGAATATTTAATGACAGCACGCATTTCTAATGTTTCCATTGTAAAGAAATTACGGATGCGTCTTTTTTGAACACCTGCTCCTACATGAAGGGGTTTCCAGATCGAAACCGAATTTAGTTGTCAGATCGAAGCAAAATTTTATATTTCAAACATGAAATGCCAAATTATTGTCACTTTTGTAGGAAATTTCCTAATAAATAATAAACTTTATTAAACAAAAGTAAAGGGAATCATTTCCAAGTCTGGAGATGTCTCCCTTATTCTTGACTTAAGTATATTTTTATCCTAAAAGATAATGTGGGTAATTTAATGAAAGTAACATTGGAACTTATTTCGGAAAAAAATATTTCCATATATAATAAATAAAAATTTATCATAATCAAATCCATAGGCTATAGATTCCAATATATTTCATTTGTTTCAATTTTTTATATCATTTAAATGTTATATTAAATTTACATTTTATTTTCTATTTCCAGGGCGTTGAAGAACTTACAACCGAACTGAAAATACTCCTGCAGCTGCTCTTTAAAGTATGCCCCTATTTACAGTATGGCATCATTATTGGCTTATTTATTGCCGGCCTAGCATTTTTGGGTGCATCCCTGTTCAAGTGTTTCCAGATACCAACATCGACGATAACATCAACGGCTGCTATGGTGGCCACCAGTATTATACCAGCCGGAACTAACAACAGCAGTTGCAACAAAATGCTGGCCCTGGCCGAAGAAACTAAAAAGAAAGCCCGTAGACTTAGTAAAGCGCATGTGGCGTTTGCACCATTGGTACCACTGGTGCCACAAGTGGCTGGTGGTGAACATCACGACGCCGAGGAGCAAGAACAACTACTTGAAATGGAATTGGAATTGGGTGAACAGCAAGAGTTGCTCGACATCGAGATGGAATTGGAAATGGAGAAGCAGAGCAGTACATTTATATTGCCCGAATATAGAAAACAACGATAATATGATATTGTAAATGAGAATTGTGTCTGCCAAATGCCGCCATCCATCGACAACGATTGCACCCCGCCGCCGCCACCATCATCATAATTTTTTTACTCACACTATATATGTAGTCATACTCAATTGATGCTCATCGCCTGTGTTCATTTTCGGTTGCAGTTACAACAAGGGACGACTTTGTCCCAAATAATCCTCATCATCATTCTCGTCATTGTTTTCATCGCTGTCTTAGTGTTAGTTTATAAATGTAGCTATTAGCTTCTCGTGTATGTATGTAGGTAGTCAGTTATCCTTAGGACTTCTTTCTTTCGTTAGTTAGTTTTTTATTTTCATTTGTAGTTTGGGGAAGACGTAGAAAAGTATTTATGGCTGTGATAATAAATTTAAGTTAAGTTTTCTTTATTTTATATCGTTTCTATGAGAAAGGGATTTTTTTATTAATGTTCTCTCGCTTTAGCTTCAGCTTTCATTCATTTGTATTTTTTTTAGTGTATCGTATGCTTACAAAGTAATGGGGTATTTAATAAATATAAAACAAAACAAAAACAATTAAACTTAAAAAAAAAACTAAAATAAAAAACGCAACAATGTAAAACTATATAATTATAACAAAATAGTCAAGTAATTAACTTAAGTTACTCATACGATTTTTTTATACGAACAAAAATAAATAATTAAAAAAAATTATAAAAAACAAAACAAAAAATTTAAAACAAAAATAATATAATTGTCAATATTGTACTTTTGGTGTTAGAACTCATTCAAAAGGAGTTCGTAATTTTGGTGCATTTACAAAATGCAAAATTTTGTTAGAATTTTGTCATATTCAATAATAACTTCAGGTATTTGTAAACTAACTATAGTTTTATGAATCTTATTCAAAAGCTATTGTATCCTGTATCCATTTCATATAATGTGATATTCTTGTGTAGACATCGGGGTAACCTTCAATGGAACAGCCAGAACCGAATGATGTTATACCAGCCAGAATCCAGGGACCAGTTTTTGTTAGACGACACTGCAAGGGACCACCAGAATCACCCTGAAAAGAAGAGGTAAATACATGTGTTTAAAATTAGACGATTATTTAACCACACTTTCTAAAGATATTCGTTTTTATTTTGGCAAATTATTGTTGAAGGATAATGACGCACACACCTGTGGGTAACATGTAAATGAAATAAAATGGT
This sequence comes from Musca vetustissima, assembly GCF_032173495.1. Classification (NCBI taxonomy): domain Eukaryota; kingdom Metazoa; phylum Arthropoda; class Insecta; order Diptera; family Muscidae; genus Musca; species Musca vetustissima. The sequence continues at coordinate 35,391 of NW_026884647.1, forward strand.
TCGGGGTTTACATTTATAGATATGGCATCCTGAGTACCATCCTGATTATCAGGTACGTAAACTATAGCATTTAAGTAGGAGAGTATAAGGTATAAACTCACATCATATGACTGTCTCTTTTTATACATGGTCCATATAATTTATGTTATCAAAGGTCTAGTCATATTTTGCAGAAGACATTGTTCATATATCGAGAGTTATGAATGACAAAATTATTCCATATAAAGCATGCTTAGGGAAGATCCAAATTTTAGAAAAATGTCATATAAAATTATAGATTAATTGTCGGTATTTATACCGTATGTAAAGAACGTAACGCCACGAAATATTAACCTTAGACCCACATTTAAGTATATATCGTCATATCTTGACTAGCTGAATCGACCCAGCCATGTGTGTCTCTTCGTGTGTCCATTGACATTTGTAAACAAAATTGTGCATGAAGATTCTGTTGTGGCCGAACGATATGTTTTTAAATATTATCGACCAATATGATGTTTAGAAAACCTTATTTTTGTATGTTTTTCTGGTCTCTAAAGATCACAACTATGATTCAAAATATACATGGGGAATGGGAAAAGTATGGCTGTTTTGATAGTTATCAGTCAATATATAGCGGATCAAATGGACATAGATGACAAAATTACTCTTCTATGGCAAAATATTTTGTTTCGGAAAGACATACACCGCAAAAATGACTCTATATCCAAGAGGAGTGGATGACCTTTAAATTGATACTAATGTTGGACGCATTTGAGATTGGGAGTTATAACAGATAATAAATATTTCCAAGGGTGTTACACACTATCGCCATTTCCAATATTGTACCGATAGTCATGGGTGAAGGCCAAGGATAGTTTATGTTTAGGGGATACGATACACAATTCCCGTCTTTTTTCTAATAGATCTATAGATTCGACTTATGTTCCAAAAACCAAGAAGTATTACCTGTAATTCATTCTATGGCGTAGATGTTTTTTTCAAGAGGTGTCTCTGAAGATCTATAACACTTTAAATTACCTTCAAATATCATGAAATATGAGTATTAGGGCGGGCCAATTTGTATGGAGCCGACAAATTCGATTAAATCCCATAGGATGATTCTATGGACAATTCTAAGCAATTTTGATGAAGGTCTATCTCGATTTTCAAAAAAATATTTTTTCCTTATAACATTATTTTGATTCAATTTTTCGACTCCATACAAATTGACCCACACACACACATCATTATATTCGAAAGTAATTTAAAGTGTTGAAGATCTTGAAGATCATAGCAACCTCTTGAAGAAAACATCTACGCTAGATTTAATCGACAAGAAATTTGGCCCGCCCTAATTTGTATACTAAAACAATATTAGATTGTTGCGTTATTGCAGGTCCAGGCTGTAGGGAAGGCTGTTAAGTATACTAATCTGTTACAATCAGCTAAAGCAGGAGGTATCAGGATAGAATAACTATGGGATGTTCCCCTTAATTAAAATACGACTATTGGCAAGGGAATAAAGAATAATGTAACGATGCAGGGGGAGAAGTAGTTTTTCTGTTTCAGAAGATTCGGCTCCAGTTTATCTATCAGCTGCGTGCTTGAAGTGGTAACATCGACTATATATTCCAAGGCATATAAGAGGGATTTACTCTTGAACAGATCAACAACACCCGCTAGAACCTAAACTCCGACCGATATAACCGTCTTAGAGTGCCGAAAGATTGAAGAGGCCGATAATATAATCGAAACAGAATGTACAGAATGTACCAATGTAAGACTGACTTGGAAAAACCGGTGAATCTAGAACGAGTATAACCCCTGAGGATAAACCTGCCCTTTTATCAATTCCTCGGTTAAATCTCCGAAAGAGCAAACGAATGCCAAAGCCGCAAACAAAAAAAGAGCATCTCGTCATTCAATCCCAGGCCGATGGATACAGCCACGATATGAGGTCAACTGTAAGATCATTTTATAACGAGCGGATTACTGGGAAAATAGACCCCAAGCGACGCAGCGATTGTCCAACATTGTGAGTCCGGTAAACAAAGGAAAAATATATATAAAGAGGAGTTCGATCAGGGTCAGAAATAAGATATTGTATAACTTTCTACATGGAGGAGTATTTCCGATCTGTCAAGTTGTTAGTTTATGATAAAGAGTCGCCACTGATGAGAGTCGCCAGATCGCAATGATCGAAGAAAATAGCGAGTCCTACAAACAGAGCAAAAAGATCCCCAATGAGACGTAGAATCCGGTTAACAAATAGATATTGAATCATCCACATCAGGGATCCTGCCAATCAGCCAAGTTTAACAGGGATTTGATTCGTCATCGAATATAGAACCCTGGTGGAATTATTGGAAGAACGGTAATCGACGAAAATAGTGACTCCGACAAACAGAGCAAAGAGATTCACAATGTGATGTTGGATGCGGTTAACAATAATATCTTGGAACATTGTATCCCCAGGCGAGCGAATTAATCTAAAGTTGGTGAGAAAGAAGTACACTGCTGATGAAGAAATCTTCCACAGGGAGGACGAAGAAGAAGAAACTCTCCTTGAGAGGTCTTAAGATTAAACTATATGAAAATGTAACTGTAAAAAGCTCGACAAAGACATACTAAACCAGCGGAGCAATATACCAATCTATATTAAAAGCTTTGACAATATTCCACGATATTTGCACCCAATAGTGTGATAATGGTAATACTAAAATATGTAACCCTCTATCTGACCTCTTCCATCAATAGAAATTGTTATATATTACAGGTCAACAGCTCCTCCTTCTTACGCTGGTAACTTTTCAAAATCACATTTTCCCGGAGTGATATTTTAGACCATACAATTCAATTTTTTGGTCGTTTTATACACAGAAGGCTTGGTTCATTTGATCCGCTAAATATTGACCGACCATTTTTAATAAATTGACCAAATTTCCTTCGCGTGTACATTTTGTCATATTTGACTTATAAGTGTCGACTAGAAAAAAGAGAAAATAAATAATATCTGATCACCACCAAAAACTTTAGGGGCCAACTTTGACCATAACCGGAATATATTGTAAAATATCACAGCGATCAGCGCTAATTTACATCCTCAAGAGTGGTAATGACAATATTTAACTCTGTCAGAATATTTAAGTACAACTTCAAAATCTGAGTACATACATTAATTCAAGGTATTAATTTAAAGCTTCTATATTCTCAGGAGTACGAAGTTTGTAATTTTTCATACAAAATTATGGGACCATTTGACCCGCTAAATATTGATCATTTTCTTTTCTCAGTGTAAAAATTCGTCATTATTGTGACCTCTAGAGAGAACTTTGCATGTACAGTGTTTCCAAAGTATAATTGACAAATGGTGGGACGGCTGTGGTGCACATACTGAAATCGGTCCAGATTTAGACATAGCTCTAATACTTAATGTTGTACCATTTTATATAAATGGAACTCCAAAGTCCCAATACTGCCGAAATGGCATGCACTGAATGACACGTGTGTGGTTTAAATGAATTAATTTGATATATATATATATATAGATATCATATCTCGAATTTCACCCAGTTTTAAGTTAAGGGTTCACCAAAAATAGCTCGATCGGGGGGATATTGTTCACATACCACCAATTTGACAAAGATAGCTTGAAAAAATATTGTCCATTATTAAGAAGATTATATTTAGCTCGACAATACAACTAAGTCCAGCCAGGCTGGCAACCCTAGACAGACCGATAAGGCAAATAATACTACTCCAAATGCCTAAACACCAATAACCATAATCTCATTTCTACTCAAAATCATGGGATGTATGGAAACATATTCAATATAAATCCATATGAAAAATGAAGCGGCCGTCACAGCTACACGCCATGAAGAAGTGGATCGATATAAACTGCAATAGGCCTCATAATAATATAGTACAGTGCCTAAATCAATGTCCGAAACAAAATGTCCGAAGCAAAAGTAGTTACGTCATATGAAACTCTGACTACGGACTTTGACATATGGTCTAACGAAACATCCTTTTGAAACAGCAGGAAGGGCAGGTCTGCAAATTTTTTTTTATCAAGTACTTACCACACATGTTCCGCCTTTGCCATTCAGCTTTCCAGCACACAAATGTCCTCGATGTATTCGGACAAAGGTACCATATGCATCTTTACATCTGACGAAAATAAACCAATAAAAATATTAAAAATTTGCACAAGCAGAAATATCTTCCACAACACTTACCTTCTATTGTTGTGCAGCGGGACATTTGTTTTCAACAACAAATCAGTTAAATCTCCCGAAACATTTGCTTTACCCCAACCCGTTGCCACACAATCGATATAGGGCAGATCTGGATTATTGTCAATATAACGATGAAAATGTTTCTCTTCCGACATTTCATAATTTTCATTAGAATATTGAAAGATTTTCAATATTTTATCATTTCTTCGTCGAATACTTCGACCATTACGACCTCTATCACTACCTTGACGTCCAGCAGTTTTTTGTTGCCGTTTCAGACGATTTGATATTTTCAAATCTAATAAATCTTTCATTGTTGGCATTGTAATATTACGATGACGTCGAATACTTTGAAAACTTCGAAGGAAATTTTCCATTTTATCGGGAACTTGTACCAAATCCATTAGTAGCGGGTCATCTAATTCCTCTGCCTCCAAGTCCTCCTCATCTTCATATTCTGCATAGACGGGTTCATTGAACAGAAATGGTAAACAAATTCTTCGTATATTGGATTTTTTAGATAAATCGGCAGGTTTTGATAGCTTCATCAAGACCAAATCGTGTAGGAAATTTTGATAACTTTTATGGAGAACTATTTTTTCAACTGGTATTCGTTGTTCGTATCCTGATTCCACAGCACGATTATATTCACCTAAAACTACAGTCCACAGCGGGGGTAGGGGTAAATTAAAGAGATCATTATGTACACAATGTGCAGCTGATAATATCCAATATTGATGAATTAGCACCGCTCCACACCAATGTCCAAGGAATCCAAGTGAGGGGTGTAGTAATTCTAGAGATGCTTGCCAAGGATATTGTCCTTCTTTGGTATGACTTCCAGCTATAATTTTAGCTGTACGCGATGTTTTTGGATCTTCAAAGGGAAATCTTGATCTTGGCTCTCTCCTTGGTGGTCGAACACCACAATCTGAAAATAAGTAAAAGAATAAATTAAAAAGTCGACAAGTAAATACGTTACTAAATTCGCCCGGAACGAACACAACTCTGAGGTGCACATCTAAACTATCTAAAATCGGTCGGGATATAGCATCCATATAAGGTCGTCAATTCAACGGCCTTGTAAATTGCTTGCTCAGAAAATTTGTTTTCTAATTAAATATTGTTATTCAGACTGAAAAAATCGGCTAAGAGGACTACTATATACACCACAAATTTACACCTTCAGAAATTTATATTACAAAGAAAGACATTTTTAAAATAGACCTGCTTAGTATGGTTTGATGTACGACCATGTGTTATGTAGTTTACAGTGACTTGAGAAATTGATTTTCCCTAAAAATGGAATTAACTTGTGAACTTGTGAATGATAACGACATGAGTACGAGATTTCACCTATGGTGCTGTGAACGATTGATTTCTTGAATTTAACTGAAATAAACTAATATTGCATTATCGTCATCTGGCATACCGATAAATAGAGGCTTTCTTTGGCAATCAAATCAATTTCTCAAGTCATGGCTTTTTTATATTGAAAAATCACTCAAAAAATTAATTGCGTCGATCCGTGTAAAGGAATGTTGAAAATACGATGCTAAGAAACACGTCACAGGTGATCTATGCATAAACTCCCAATCGACCGTATGTGTCTTCAAAAACGATTATGCAATTCGATGCAAATGATCCCATGTTTCTTAGGGAAAATGTCATGTGGCGACTGTTGCGCTGGAGCAACGTAGGACGTTCAGTTCGAAGTGGTACTCCACAATTTGTCTGCCTAATGTCTTCGGAAAAATTCGAAAAATAAACAAGAGAAGAGGAATCGTTGTACAGGGTTGCCCATATTCGACGAAAAAATAAAAATATGGCGGTTGACAATGTTAATCATTTAATTTGTTCCAAGTAGATTTGTTTACATCAATTTTTGAATATGATATCTCTTAAATGGCCGCCTCTGGCGTTGATGACGTATTGTGCCCTTTTTGCTGCATTTTCCATCGTTTTGCCAACATTTCGGCCGGAATAGCGGCTATTTCTTCACGAATATTGTCCTTCAGCCCGTCTACGGTCCTTGGCTTGTTAACGTAAACATTTGACTTCAAATATCCCCACAAGAAGAAGTCAGGTGGTGTCAAATCGGGCGGTGGCCAGCCCAAATCACCACTTTTCGACATCAAACGGCCGGAAACAAATTCTTCAGAAAATCGATTGTTATGCGAATTGTGTGCGGTGGAGCGCCGTCTTGTTGAAACCAGAACTGCCTCATACGATTTCGACGAATAATTGGCCATTTCATGACTCATTGGGCCCATTCGACTTTTATATGGCCTCTTCGGATTAGAAAGAACCTTACCAGTCGAAGAGCCTTAGAAGGCGCACTTCTCACATTTTTTAATGTTTTAAAAGCACGTTGAGTTTTCACAATAGAATTCTTCTGTTGAATGTAAATATCAACTATTTCAGAGCGCTCGCGTGGCGTGTATTGGTTCATGGTAAAAATCTGCTTGGACTGACGCTTCAAACGCGGTATGTCATTAAGCGATGTGACATCTCTGTCAAAAGTTATGGCGTTGGCAGATGATTCCGTCGAATATGGGCAACCCTGTACATTAAAAATGAATTCTCACACATCGGTTCAGAAAAGTGCCATTTTGACCGACCAAAATGTGAAAGTGATGGATCGTCTTCGTACGGCCATTTCCCAATACCTTATTTTATTCCCGCATAGCAGGACAAAAAATATGTGGTCAAAGGTTTTTGTCGATAGAGGATGTGATAAATTGTTAAAACCCAATGCAAGAGCATAAAAACCAATACAGTAGTCCTCATTTAACGAAGATGGGATCCCACCTTTATATGTCAAATAATTGAACTACATTGGACATTTCGTGCGAAAACCCCTTATCAAATATCAAATTAGGGGAGGAACTTCATGTGGGGTTATTTATAAACATGGTATTTTCTTAAACAGTTCTGCAAATACATTTTCAAGCCAACATGAGTATGATGTGGGAACATGCGGCTAAATCCCTGAATATACAAACAAGTAAAACATGGATCTATGCTCAACATTTTCTGCAAAGGTATTTTTCATCCGAAAAATATGAATACCAAAATACAATTATTTCCTATCAGTACTCATCGAAAAAACCCACTCCTGTAAGTATTCATTGAAAAATCCACTCCTGTAAGTACTTCTTGAAAAATCCACTCCTATAAGTACTCCTTGACAAAATCCACGCCTATAAGTAATCCTTGAAAAAATATACTGCTATAAGTATTTCTCGAAAGAATCCACTCCTATAAATACTCCTTGAAAAACTCAATATAAGTTCTCTTTAAAAAGCCACTCCTATAAGTACCTCTTTGAAAAATCCACTAACTACTTCTTGAAAATATACACACCTGTAGTTACATTTTGAAAAATCCGTATATCGTAATACTGGGCATGTTTTTCAACCAATCCATAGCAAATCTTCTTTCAATAAAAAATTGTCAAAATAGACCCATACAATAGTACCTCGACATTTTGGGGATCATTTTTTCAACCAATTTGGCTGTAATTTTATATTTGGGTGTTTAATGGTAATAATATCTCCTTACCAAAAATTACGAATATTGAAGTATGTTTCTGAGTAGCCCATTGAGATAATTGGCTTTGTGTTCTCATTCTGTGAAATAGATCCACTTTTTAGTATAACGATTGTGATTTCCATTCGTCGTACCAATCGTCATGAAATTTTACATGTAAGTCCATTTCCGAACAATGAAAATATTTAGAAGATGAAATTGACCAAAACGTTATTTTTGTCAGTTTTTCCAATAGTTCTAGAGCAGCACTTAAGGGGACCCCCCATTCTCGGGGTCAAAAATGTTGTTGATATAATTCGAATCTACACTAATTATAGAATGTGCCTACAAAATTTCAAATGAAAATCTCAAGAACTCTTGAAGATATAGCCGATTTAATGTGTCAGCATCAAGTGACGGCTGAAGGGGTGTTCCCTTAAGAAAAGAACATCACGCGAAGAGAGGGATCAGACCAAAGAGAACGTATGTCTATTTTCATGATACTCGGTTAATATTTAGCGGTTTAAATGGACTCACACAGGTAAAATTGGCATTATATAACACCACATATTTACACCTGAAGGACGTCTGTGGGAGTTGCAATAATATATATATACAGTGGTCTACGTATCCCAGGTCTCACAGACAAGGTCCGTAGTGATCATCACCTTCATCAATTGCTCATACGAGACTAATCTGAACTGTCGTTTATTCAACAAAATTATGATTGTGTGCGTGCACACAAAAAGCGTCCGTGGGCGCTATGTTGGCGGTCAGTAACGTATTCTGATATTGTTAGTATTAGCGTTGCCACACTAGAGGGCGCAAATGTCGGCAATGGAATTTTACAAGTTCCGACTAGTGTCAAAGGCGACGCCTGTAATTTTCGATGATGATCAGATTATGCTGGGTTTCTAGTGACGATTTAAGAAAGTCTGTATGTTCTTTTGTCTATCCATTTAGATCCATTCCTTATGGTACCTCCCCACAAAATTTAAAATTAATTATACCCTACACAACTATGTTGTCAGGGTATTATAGCTTTGTGCAGCCCCAAGAGTTTGTAACGCCGCGAAATATTGGTCCTAGACCCACCATTAAGTATACCGATCGTCATATCTCGACTAGCTGAGTCGATCTAGACATGCGTGTCCGTCCGTCTGTCCATTATAATTTGTAAACACGATACAGGCCACATTTATGGACCAATCTTCACGAAATTTTGCATGTAGGATCGGTTCTGGTCAATGAAGACCCCTATTGTTTTTGGTAAAGATCGGTTAATACTTACGGGATGAAATGGACCAAAAACTAAATTTTTGTCTGATTTTCTGGTCGCTCTAGAGGCCGCAAATATGGCCCAAACATCGTGAATTTTTATATGGAGAAGGGGATAGGGCCAAAGAATATGCATGAATATGCAAAGAATATGAATGTTTTGATAAAGATCGGTCAATATTTAGCGGGTCAAATGAACCCTGACTTTTGTGTGAAAAATGACAAAAGTTGTATTCTATGGCGTATATATTTACTCCTGAAGCACATAGACCCGAGAAGTTGATAGTATATCCAAGAGTAGTGGTTGACCTTTAAATTGATACCAATTATATCGACGTATGTGCTCGGATGTGGGAGTTACACTTAGATATTTACAGGTACTTACGTAATCAGATTTTGTTTAGTAACCCATTACCACACTAGAGCCTATAATTGTCGGTGATGATCAGATAATAATATTGGGATGCAGTGGACCGAAAACTAATTTTTTTTTGTATTTTTTTTGAGTCGATCTGTAGGCCACAATTGAAAGCCGTACATTACAACACGACCCACGGTGAAGGGACTCTGGACAAATAGAAGGGTTGTACTGGATATTAGTAATATTGGCTGACCTCTAGTCGGTCAAGAGGTTGCAAATATTGCGAAATATTGCCCCAGCTCAGAATAAAGAACCACACAAAGTTACATTTCCGTGGATGTTGTGTAGGGTATCATATGCTCGGTCCCTTCCGACTATACTGCTCCGCTCACTGGTTTTAAAATTTTATATGAATGGACTATCAGAATATCGGTCTATTGCTTCTAGTCTTCTTAAAATATACGCGTCTATATTTCCAGATCCAGTCTTTGAAAAGTAATTTTTAACCATTTCCTACACCTCTACCCTAATAAACGGCTTTGGCAGCTCCGTAATCCTATTTTCAATGGTATTTCTTTTTTAATTACTGTTAAATTTTTATTCCGGGTTCTTTGAGGCGGGCAAACACATATTTGAAGCCATCAAAATTGGTGTTACTTTGTACTCCGAGGTTTGGATGGGTAACATACATCTTTGCAGAGAAGATCAAACTAGTTTCATTTGATTTGACATTCGGTTTTTTTTTTTTTTGTATAAAACATTATTTAGAAAAAATGTTGTTTGGCGAATATCCCTTCTGAAGTGACAATAATATGGCATTTCGGCTTTTTGAAGGCAGACAAAAAAATATAATCAATATAAGTCCATGTTTTGACGTAGTCCACTTATAAAGGTTTCGCTACATGTTCGATATTTTAATATTATCCCATATACTGGAACCTTCCAAATTTCCTTATAATTCGAAGTTATGTCACGTTTTCAATCAAAACGGCTGTAATTTTATATTTTGGATATTCGCAGAATAGATTCAATAAAAGTCCATATAATTCCACATGATAGCAAGTCATATTCGTCATGTTCAAAGTCCTTTCCCAACATTTAATCTGGGTTTTTGTAGTTTGGTATTTCCTTTTATGACTATGTAGTTCTCATATAAAAGTTCGGATCGATTTTAGGTATTTTAGATGTCACCTCATGATCGATGGTATAAAAATGCCATCCCTGGCAAACTTATCGACATTTTAATACACGTATCCTTAATTACTAAAAATACTTACCAGTGGCAAATTGATTCGTCTTATAATATTGCGAAACAATTGAAGGTGTAGATCCGGCTGTGGTTATCCAATCAACGAAGGCTGTGCACAACAAAAGAAAATGAAAGTTGACACGCATTTTCGAACATCATTGATGCCTCCAATTCATTTGTAAAGCAAATTAACAAGTAGTTTAAAAGCAAAGCACGTTACGACGACCAGCAGTTAGTTAAATATTCACAAGGAAGATATTTTGAGCTTAATCTGGGGTATTACTTCATATTTTTGCAGATAATTGTCACGACACAATTCTTTGTTGTATTGACAGAATTCAGATTGTTATTTAATTTCACTTGAGTTTGGTTACACTTTCACACAACATTGTTTGAGGTGGAATCTCTTAAATATGGATTTATGTTTATTACGACGACGATGATGATGCCACCATGACGAGATAAATAGCTGGTGATTGTTTCAAAACAGCCGTTGTTGGGGTTTTCTTTGCAGAATATTTTCTTAACTTTTTTCAAATTGTTTCTTTTGTTGGGTTTATAGACAATGTGTTTTTTTCGGATTGTGGGCTGTATATTTTGTGTTGTTTGTTTTTTTTTCTTTTCGGCTTTCTAGGTTTACAAGTTGTAATTACAATAATTTTAATGTACGAAATAACAAAGACAACCAGCAGATGATAATAAAAACACGAGTGTTGTATAATGATGCCTTTATAGCACTGTAACATACATTTCATTTATTATGTATGTAGGTACACATGTTTCTTTTACACTCTCACTAACATTTCAATTATAAAACTAAATAAAAGATGAAAAGTTTAAAATTGTTTGGTTGGTTGATGGAACTTTTTTGTTGTTTTTGTTTCGGTTTTAGTTTCAGTTTTGTTGGAATTTTTCTGGGTGGCGTGTAACTTTAGCCATTAATCACAGCAAACAGACAAACAATGAACTTTAAATTATATAATTGCCCGAAACATTTATTCTATTTTGTAAATAGGGAACATCTTTTCAAAACATGATATGTATAATATGGGGCACAGTGGGTTAATTAAATTAGGGAAATGAAATGCTATTGAGGAGAAAAACAATCTATGTGTCTTCTATAAATCTTAAGATATATTTAACTAATATAACAACAGGAAAAGATTTTTAATCTAGTTGGTAATGATAGAATATATGTTGATATTACTTTACAGGTTTAATGTGTACAAAGAAAATATTATAAAATATTATTTTTCCCTTCAAGAGTTGCAGGAATTCTACTTATATCAAAAACCAAAATTCAAGTTTTTGAAATCGAGAGTGTTCCGACTCTTAATAAAATGACACAAGCGAAGAAGTCGCAAGGTGTTAAATTACAAGATTTTGGTGGTTAATTATGTTTACTTCTTCGAGCGATAACACAGTCCTACTCCCATAAAAGTGAACAATTTTTGTTGCATAGTTGGCATCTAGCGTCATTGTCCAGGCAATTCCATTCAATTATAAAAATTAATAGTTAATAATGATTTTGTCCTAACATAATCTTCCAACCAGTGAGCGGAGCAGTATAGTCGGACGGGGCCTACCATACGATACCCTACACAACTACCACGAAAATCAAACTATCTGCGGATGTTTATTCCGAGCCTGGGCAATATTTCGTGATATTTGCACCCTCTTGTCTGATTAGAGGTAAACAGCACCTCTTCCTTTCACTGACATATTTTTCGAATATTACGAGTATTCAGTACAGCTATTGTCCAGATTCCTTTCACCGTGGGTTGTGTTGTGATGTTCGTTTTCATTTGTGGTCTATAGATCGACTCGAAAATAACACAAAAAATTAAGTTTTCGGTCCCCACTTCATTCCAAAATTATTATCTGATCATCACTGAAAATTATAGGCGTTGTCCTTGACCATAACTGGAACCTCATGGAACATTTCAAAGCGATCAGCGCTATAGTTCCGCAATCTAGAGTAGTAATGGGTTACTATATAATATACGAATACGGAAATACCTTTAAATACACATTTTGTTTCCAAAACCAATATGGGGTTTCCATTGGCCAGAACCCATCCTACATGCAAAATTGGTCCATAATTGTGGCCTGTATCGTGTTTACAAATTATAATGGACAGACGGACGCACACACATGCCTAGATCGACTCAGCTAGTCGAGATATGACGATCGGTATACTTAAAGGTGGGTCTAGGACAAATATTTCGCGGCGTTACAAACTTTTGGGGCTGTACAAAGCTATAATACCCTGACAACATAGTTGAGTAGAGTATAGTGATTCCGATGGACCATAAGCAGCCTCAAACAATCACAAGTTAAACATATAGATGCGTATAGATAGATTTCTCCGTAGCCCTGAAAATGGATATTCAGTCAGGATAATTATTCTATGAAATTTCGGATCGTTTTCATTTTCGGTTTTCACCGATTTGACTGTAATTCCGAGCATTCCGAGTTCATATTTGTTTATATTTTTTTTTTTGTATAATATTTTCAATTTGAAATAACACGAATAAAACGATAGTCGAAATTTCTAACCTAAGAGTATGTATGTGAGGGTATAACAACTTTGCTATTATAAAATGAACCTTATCTAAATATCGGTTTTATATCCAACGTTCATTTGAAACCAATTCGTTTCAGGAAAATTGGAGTCGATTTGCCAATGTCCGTCTGCCTGTCTGGCGCCCAAAATCAAACAGAGTAATCGATCTCAGGTACTAGGTACTATTTCTCCCAAACTGAGATTAACATCGAAGATTGTAAATATTGGTACACTTCTTCTTGTACCTCCACAACAAAAAGGTTCACAATTTAGCTGAAAATTAATTATATCACCTGTCATAAAATGGAGTGGAATCCTTGAAAGATTCGTCGGACACACCATAAAGTATATTTTTGATCAGTATAAAATTCTATGTCGATTGAGACCAACTGCCCGATATAGATCGCAACTTGTCATAAATGTTCCTTGAAATTTTACGCTGACATTGCTATTACTCGTAGGTTTTTTGGCATTGCATTTGGTGTATAGCTCCTATATAACGGTACTGCCTAATTTTCGATATTAGTGTGGTTTCCAAACGAAAGTACTACAATTTGCCATACCAGGTTATTTGGAAGTACGGCAAATCCAGAATATTATCAATACAGGTTCATGTTTTAACATAGACCCCAAATAAAGGATCCCCCCACTTTTCGGTATTTTGAGGGTTTTTAGACGCATTTTCCTACCGGTTCACATTACTTTGAAAGTATGAAAATTTCTTATGCAAGGTATATAGTGAGCGGTTTGTTTTTTGGGGCAACAAATTACTCCATTAGATTCAAATTTTGTTATATTACACAAAAAAAGTTTTCGTTCATTTAACCTCTTAATTGTCACTGCTCATTACAATGGCAACCAGTCAAAGTAGTTGGTCAGATCGCTTTCCCCATGGAAAATTAGTGATGTTCAGCATATAATTGTGTCGTCTAGAGAGACTAGAAAACCACACAAAAATAAAGTTTTCTTCCACTTCATGCCCGCAGTATCATCTGATCATCATTGTAAATTACAGGCGTCGATCTTTATCATAACTGGAACCTCGTGCAAAATATTCGGGTCATAATTGTGGGTTCTAGAGAGAAGGGGAAAGTAGAACAAAATATTTTGTCTTTCCATCCCCTAAATATTAGGTTGGGGAAAACAAAAAAACCATTATTTTTATATGAACTATAGGACTTTATTTAACATGCTTCGGAATGTCCGATTTGGGGCAAATATGCACCGTTTTGTTGTATGATCTTGTATGGTCCTGTTCTCGATTTGCAAAAAAACTCTAGTAGTCGATTTTCACAATCCTCCCTAGATACCAATTTGTTATCATTAAAGAAAAATATGATAATCGTTTGGTGCCAAGTCCGTAATGTATGGCGGAGGCATTAAAACTTTCCAACCAAGCTCCCGAAGTTTTTGGCGAGTCACTGTATATGTGTGTGGCGTAGCGTTGTCTAGGTGGAACTAGACACCTTTCCTGTTGGCCAATTCTGGGAATTTAGTTTGGCCATGTGGAAGCAATTCATAATAAATAATCCCCTTCCAGTCCCAACAAATGCACAGCAGAACCTTCCTGGCCGTTAGTCCTGGTTTGAACACCGTTTGAGGTACTTCACCGTTCTTTTACCACGATCGTTTTCGCACAGGGTTATCGTATATTATCCTTTTTTCATCTCCAGTTACCATCCGTTTAACAAATGGGTCTATCTAATTCGTCTGACCAAGGCTTCGCAGATGGAATTTCGATCCATCCTTTTTTTTTTGTTAATTGGTGTGGCACCCAAACATTGAGCTTCTTTTTGAATCCAGCTTTGTGTATATAGTTTAAAACAGCATTATGGTCGATTATTAGCTCCTGGACGATGTTACGACTGCTACTTCGACTTTGATCATTTCTCCGATTTTATCCACATTTTGACGACCGGCCTAATGAATTCCTTTTTCCCAAATCTAATATTAGAAAAATACTGGTTTCGCTTTTTCCTTCAGGATAGAAGTTCTCAGATTCTTTTCTCACAGAAACAGATTACAAACTTATATGTTCCAATTCTTACATCCTTCTAAATATTACATTTGTCACTGTGCCTTCTTTTGTTAAACATTTGCTTTTAATAAAGCAGAAAAATAAAATTCTTGACAACAAAGTTTTAATGTCTACCACAAATAAATAAATTGGTCTCTCCGTTTTAAAAGGCCACCACCAAATGGCGTTGACTTGTTGTAGCATTGATTTTGTTGGCCCATTTCATTTTCTTTTTGGTTAACGAGAGACTGTCTGGACCATTTTCATGTTTTAGGTGTGAATTTGTTGGCAACACGTGTCTTCTGGTTGCTGTTGTTGTTATGTGCGAGTTAAGAGTTCCATGAACTTTGAATTTAGGATTTTTTTTGCTAAATATTTGAAATGAGATATTATTATAACATGAAATAAATCCTTTTTGAAGGATAAATATTTCTTTTGTGAAATAATAAATATTTGGTTTTTGTTATAGCATGTTCGGTCTGAATTTTTTTGTATAACAGATTGTTAGATTAGTGTCTGCGTCATGGAACATCAAATGGTAAATGTAAGTAATTAGTTAATCGGAATAAAAGAGATTTTTGTTTTGCAGGACAATGACATTCAAGGGAGATAATATGTTTAGTTAATGATAGGGGTCAAAGGAAAAGTTCCCGTATTGCCGTATACGCAACGGTGCTAGAATTAAATAAATGTAATTTTTAGTTGATCTTTAAATTACAAAAGACGTCTGGAAAGGAATTGCCATTTGTTAAGGTAAAAAATGGTTAAAAAGAAATTTCGAAGGTTTATAAAATATTGTTTTCTTTTTTTCTGAAACAAAATCCAGCAACATCAACCATCAGGGAGTGCCATGCTATGTTCAGATGTGGTAGACACCCCAACAGAGGTTATTACCGGTAAAACATTAAACAAAATAACAAACAGATTTTGAATAATCGTAAATTAAAATAATAGTTACTTGCAAGATAAATATTATTCACTGATATTTGGGTGTGAGAAAGGTCTATAAAAAGTAATACCGAAAATGAAGAGTCGATGGTTAGGACCAGTATTTGAAGATAATCCAGCGTAAATCTAATGTTGGCCTAAATATGTGACAGTGGTTATGACATGGATGCCTTATATGATGCTTCATTGATAGTCATACGACTGGGTTGCTCAAAAGACAAATCCTACTACAGTCAACGCCAATTATTATGACAAGTATAAATATCACTATGTTTTGCCGGTTCCAAAATGCAGGATGTTATGATATGACATATTTTGTCAAACCAATCTGACGATTTGAATATCAACCACATATGTATCAAATGTAATTTGACAGATATTTCCCAAGTAAGTCATTACAAATTAACATTTTTGGATTTTCAGTGAGAGAGAAGTTTATATAGGTCCCGCCGAATTTAAAGTATTTGAAAATAAAAGGCATTTAGAGTTCTCAGACGTCTCCTGACTGAAAATCATTCAAATTTGGCTTTGTTTAACTTTGGCTTTTAGAACCCATGTTTCTTCTGACCAAATCCGTTTCAGACAATTTGGGGTCGATCTACAAATATCAGTTTGTATGGCTGGTGCGCACGATAGCTCTCGAAGGAACTAACCAATATCATTCAAACTTTCCACATCTTAATATTTCTTAGTTTCTTAGTTCAAGTTCGTAGATGGGGAATATCGGTCTACTCCTTCTGGTACCACCCCCACAATATGATCAACAGTTTGATGAAAATTAATTTTATAATATCTGCGGAGGGACTATATTTACCAAGCCTAGATTGTTTTTGAACGTGGAAACCATTGGTCTCCTAATTCTGGTACATCCACAAAAAGGGTCAACGTTTTTAATAATAAATTTAATATTAAGCGAATGGATTGTCAAATTCTAAATATTTCTTAAAAACTCCAGTCAAGTTCCAATATGAGCAGAATCGGAAGCAGGATTCTCCGAATACTCATTAAATGGACATATTTCCAAATAGCCCCTATATGCCACACTATTGTGTTACCTCTTAAGGATACGGAATGCTAATTCACAGCTACTTTGTCATTTCATTTCTGAAATATAAACCTTATGCCACTTTGGTACCATAAAATTGGACAACATCGTAATGCTGATGCCGACGATAACTAACACCTTTTTGAACACCTTCCCAACATTCATCTGGCACCACAAAATATAAAATCTGAACGATACATCGTAATATTGTTACAAATCTTGGTCAAGTCAGACATCGGAAAAGGTTCACCTCCTCCCCAAAAACCGAAACCGAATTTATTATTCGATTGATTCCAAACCTTTGATCAATGTTCCTTTTAAAGAGCTCCTACATACACAAATCTGATATGTAGCGATCTTAATTTTGCACATCGTAATAGTTTACTATTCCCAGTTGTTCTCCAAAGACGATCTATATCGCTTACCCTCATCAAAAAGATTAAAATTCAGAAAACTTCTAAATATCATGTTATGGGAATCATATTTAATTTTTTTAAACCAGGTGTCGTGTTCCACCAGGACAACGCTAGGCCACACACATCCAATGTGACTCGCCAGAAACATCGGGAGCTTGATTGGGAAGTTTTAATGCATCCGCCATACAGTCCGGACATGGCACTAAGCAATTATCATATTTTTCTTGCATTGCAAAAATTTCTTTAATGATAAAAATGTAGATCTAGGGAGGATGGTGAAAATCGACAACTAGAGTTTTTGTAAATTGAGAGCAGGACTTCTGTGAGAGAGGCATTATGAAGTTACATATAAAATGACAACAAAACGGTGCATATTTGGCCCAAATCAGACATTTCGAAGAATGTTAAATAGAGTCCTATAGTTCATATAAAAATAAAGGATTTCTTATGCCCCCAATCTTATATCATGTTATGGGAATGAATGAATTATAATATTTGATCCTAACTTTGCTCTTCGCAATATTTTGTTCAAAACTCGATCCACTGTGTCAACTAATGGCGATATTTTGCTATTTCCTATAAAATTTAGGGTCTTAACATTGCACACATAAATGTTTATTCCGAATATATATTAAAGGAGCATACGCGTATGACCTATGCAGGTCATTCACTTTTTTCTCTCCAACAAATGGACACAATTTTGAGAAATCACAGATTCATTTTAATGTGACATGAGTCCATGATCTGATAAAAAGGTTTTTTTTAACGAACTCGAATATAAAGTTGGGCAGAACAATCCCGACACGAAGAATCAAATTCAGGAATCCTTGTTAAAACTATTTTTGCAGCTTTTTGAAGAAAAGTGACTATTTCATATCTGTCCTTTTAATATTACAAGGTTTAAACTTTGATCATATCGATATCAAAACAACCGATTTTTTATAATTTAAAAAAAATCAACATCACTATAAAACACTTGTTCAACGTCCAAAACCAAGTCAATATCATTAACAGTGCCATTTAAAGTTAGTCATTAGCTGATGCTGTGGAGTTTTTATGAAGTTCACAGTTGCACGCTGGCAGGCCTTTTTAGGCATTATTTATGAGCGTTTTAGGCAAATTTACCGAACATACAAATTAAACACCTTCACTTTCTGTGCTAAATAATGACTGTCTTTCTTTGGTGCAATTTCTTATTAATATTTCGTTTTTGTAACACCAACTGAAAACGGTAGACATAAAATATTTTTTTTTTGCGCTCAGAGTTTTATTTGAATTTCCGTTAGCGTTCGTAGGATTTGCAATGCGCGTGTGCGACACCGTCGTTTCACGTTCAAGTTCACAAGAAATACCGTTGTTTACGCGACGACAGATGGTGGGCAACTGTAACAAACTGGGGAATATGATTACAAATTTGAACTACAGCGTTTTGCTCTGGTGATACTTCGTAGCGGCGGCTGCTGCTGCCATTTTTTTTTGTCGGAATTAACCGAAAATAGCAACAACAACCATGAAAAATGAAAGAAATTATGGAAGACGATGAAAACAACGGCACCCAAAAAACTGCCCGCAACAAAATCTCTTAACGTCAATTGAGAAAACCCCACAATTGGTCGAATGGACAGACGGATAGTTGGACGGACGGATATTAATTCACAGAGTAGCAAAATAAAACAAAACAAAACCCAACAGCAGCAGCAAAAAAGAGGAACACCACACAAAAATAGCTGAGCATTTGTTGCATGCCTCCTCTTCCATCGATGGCGGTTATTACGCGACACTTAGCCATGGCCAATAACAAAACACAACACAATAGTCATCATCATCATAACGTAATGTTTCTTTAACGTAATTTTGTATCTGCTTCAGCGCGGCTGCCACTTGAGATGCAGTTACAATGCGGTCCAATCCATACGCCCCATTTGCTGCCACCACCATCATCTCCGCATATCCACCAAGTCATCTTTGGCTATTGTTTTTTTCTTCTTCTTCGCCGTCGTCTATTTTAGTATAACCACCATTTGTTGCAGCCTCTTAGTGTGTCTTAGAGTATGGTACGTGCCATTTGGTTGTTATTTTTATTTTTTGTTTAACTATTGCCGCCGACTGCTGCTGATGATGATGCTGTCGCTGCCAACGAAAGAGAAGGTGTTCGCTTAGTTGATCTGTAGGTTGCAGTTTTGCTTTTAGTTTCTTCCTTCTATACGCCATCAGATGATCACTTTCGTTTTCATTGCTACTAGCCATCAGTGGCGCAGTGTTACGAGATTGAATATTAAAGAAGTGGTTTATAAAAAGTTAAGGGTGTGTTGTAACTTACTTACTTAGCTGGCTTGCTACAGAACGGTTGTTTAAGCCGAGCTTAAAAAAAGATTTCCAAGCACGTCGGTCTTGTGCGCATCTCCTCCAATTTGAAAGACCACGTTCCAAGATGTTGTTTTTTACTTGATCTTTCCATCTAATTGGTGGCTTTCCCCTTCTACCATCAGTAGGCTCACTTTTATATGCCTTTTGAGCTGGGCCATTCCCATTCATTCGCAGAACATGGCTTAGCCATCGTAGTCGCTGCAGTTCAATAAGACTATGTCGATGTCCGCGTATAAATTGTAAAGCTCGTGGTTCATTCGACGCCGATATTCTCTCTGGGCCCGTAGATCTTTCGGAGAATTTTTATTTCAAACACCCCAAAAGCTGCCTCATCTGCTTGCGCAAGTACCCATGTTTCACATCCATATAACAGCACGGGTAGTATCAGCGTCTTGCAAAGTGTGAGTTTGTTCTGGCGGGAGGTGGCCTTGTTTCTAAACTGCTTACTTAGACCATAGTAGCATCTGTTGGCCATCACAATCCTTCTACGAATTTCAAAACTGATGTCATTCGTCTTATTTATTGCGGTACCAAGGTATATATAATTTTTAACTACCTCGAAGCTGTAGTTCTCAAGTTGCACATTTGTTCCGAGTCTATTGGACGTCTTGCGCGTCTTCTCGCCGTTTACTGTCAGACCCACTTTGGCAGACTCCTATTCAATTTGTTCAAAGCTCGCAATGTTCGACCCATTATATCAATGTCATCGGAGTATGCGAGTAACATGTGTTGTTTGTTGTACAGAGTGCCATTTCTGTTCACCTTTGCGTCTGGTATGACCTTTTCCAGCAGGATGTTAAAAAGATCACACGACAAACTGTCACCTTGTCTGAATCCTCGTTCGGTACTGAAGGGCTCCGATTGGTTCTTTCCGACTTTAACTGCTGACCTTGTGCCACTTAAAGTTATCCTGCATTGCTGTATTAATTTTACAGTAATGTCGAACGTAGACATGGCTTTAAACACCTCTGAACGGATAGGGCTGTCGAATGCGGCTTTATAGTCAACGAATAGGTGGTATGTGTCG
This sequence comes from Musca vetustissima, assembly GCF_032173495.1. Taxonomy (NCBI): domain Eukaryota; kingdom Metazoa; phylum Arthropoda; class Insecta; order Diptera; family Muscidae; genus Musca; species Musca vetustissima. The sequence continues at coordinate 56,419 of NW_026884647.1, forward strand.
ATGTGTTTTTCGTGGGACTTTCTCAGGATTTGGCGCAGAGTGAACATCTGGTCAATGGTGGATTTGTCAGGACTGAAGCCGATAAGTGATGATGGGTGTGATAAGTATACCCGAGCTGGGATTTTGAAAATTCCTACCAACAAATTACGAAAAGGGCAATTGTATGTATAATTGGTACTGGTTGAACGAATTGGGGTAGAATCATGAAATTTGGGTATGACTGTGGTCGGTACGTAGAGGTATGGTATTCCCCATATAAAGGTACCTCAATTTTGAGTATTTATTCAAATATTAGGTAGAAACTCATTAACTGGCGAACCACTTGACATAGGCTGTCCAAAATTTTTCTCACATGCTTTTTATATCAAAACGAATACTGGTATAGAAAATGAGGTCTATGGGTTCGTGTTTTGATATAGCCCCACATATAGCTGTACCTCCCTATTTAAGGTGATTTTTTTTTATTTATTATCCACCTTTTACTATCAAATTGGCCATAATTTGACAAAGTTATCTCTTTGTCTGACAAAAATAAAGTTTTCGTTTCATTGCGCCATCTAAATATCATCTCAGTATCACCGAAAATTATTGGCGTTGTCCTTGACCATAAGTTCCATATACAATTTCTAAGCGATCAGAGCGACATTTCCGCTCTCAAGTGGGGTCAAACACTCCACTTCGATATATATGTACTATCAACTTCTCTGGTCTAGGTCCCTCAGGAGCAAAGAGATGCAACCCAGAATACAAATTCTGTAAAATTTCAAACAAAAGTCTGGGGCCACTTGACCCGCTTAATATTGACCAATCTTCATCAAAACAGTCATGCATATTTTTTGACCACATTCCTTATGTGGTGTAAAATTTCGTGTTGTTTTGGGTCCATTCGATTCCGTAAATATTAAGCCATAACTACCAAAAATTACCAATAGGGATCATCTTTGACAAGAACTCGTCCTGTATGCAACATTTCGGAACGATTGGCCCATAACTGTGGTCTGTAGCATGGTTAGATCAACTCGAGATATGATCGGTATACTAAAAGGTCGTGTTACAAGTTCTGGAGCCACACAAAGCTACAATACTCTTAGAACATAGTTGGGTAGGGAATAAAAAGTAATATTTCACAGCTATGGACCATATTGGTAAATAAACAGCATCACTATCATCACTATAGTCCCAGGCACATTTTCAAAGTGCCCTTAATGTGGCATTCCGGATTATTGATGGATCACAAAAAAAAAAAGCGATAGAGGTCCATAAAAATAATTTGATTCAGCATTCTAGGTTTTTGGTATATTCTGGATTTACAAAAAAATACCATGTTTTGAAAATGGTCCTGGTTAATTTTTGGTACTACTATGGTACTACAGATTTTTTAATAGAAGTGGCTGAATATTAGGTTGAACTATAGGACTTTATTTAACATGCTTAGGAATATCCAAATATCCACCGTTTTGTTGTATGATTTGTTGCCAATTTAAAGGAAACTTCATAACACCTCTTTCATAGAAGTCCTGTTCCATATTTGCAAAAAACTCTAGTATTCTCCTCCCTAGATACCAATTTTTTTATTATTAAAGAAATGTTGCATTGCAAGAAACATGTGATAATCGCTTCGTGCCAAGTCCGGACTGTTTAGCGGATGCATTAAAACTTCCCAACCAAACTCTCGAAGTTTCAGGCGAGTCACTGTAGCGTTGTCCTAGTGGAACACGACACCTCTACCGTTGGCCAGTTCTGGTCAATTGCTATCTTCAAACGGTCCATTTGATGACTGTAAAGAACAGAATTTTGCGTTTGACCATATGGAAGCAACTCATCATAAATAAACTTCTTCCAGTCCCTCATAATACATAACAGAAACTTCCTGGCCGTTAGTCCTGGTTTGCCCACAGTTTGAGGTGCTTCACCGCTCTTTGACCACGATCGTTTTCGCACAGGGTAATCGTATGTGATCCGTTTCTCATATCCAGTCACCATCCGTTTAAGAAATGAGTCTATCTCATTTCGTTTGGTCAAGGCTTCGCAGATGGAAATTCGATCCATCCTATTTTTTTTGGTTAATTGGTATGGCACTCAAACATCAAGCTTCTTTTTTTATCCAGCTAACCTGAGTTTTTATATTTTTTAGGTATTTAGTCGGATTTTCGAGTTTTGGTTTATTCTGAGGCTTATATATAAAACGGTATTGCGAACATTTTTGTGGAATATTCTGAGCTGCTGTAAACCAGCTTTAAATGACTTTTCAATCATTTCTGGAAAAGGGGACCGAATGGTTTGGTAGATCATCATTACACTGTTCAAACATATTCGGATTAAGATTTATCGAACTTCTTGGCTTTTTGTATATGGTGTCTTGGTGCCTAAAAAGTCAACCTCCATTTTACTCAATTGAAAAGGCTTAGGAAGCGGGAGCAAAATGTTTTGCATCAATGTATAGTTTTTAAAGGACTAAGATTTCTCTCTCTCTTTAGAACGGAGATACCAGGAGGATATAATAATAAAAAGGGGTATTGCGAAAAAATTATCTGAATTGCACCATATACTAAAAGTTACGTGAAATTTTGGGTGAGGGTCACTCTTGGCCCAAATGTGAAATTCGTACTAGAAGGGTACGAAAAGTACTAAAAAGTACTAAATATGATATCATTTGTATTTGGCGAACCAGTAGAGCTAGAACTCTGAAATTTGGATTGAGGGTCACTGATGGAGTGTAGGATAGCTGTACCAAAGGGTTTTTGGAAATTCGAACTACAACTATCCGAAATGTACGAAAATGTACGAAATTTGGTACAATTCTGTAGCATGAGATCGGATAGAGCTAAAAACTTGAAATTTGGAATGCGTATTAGGGTTGGGAAGTAGGGTCGATATAAGGAGATGGTTTTGAAATCGTGTACTCATGTGTACGAAAAGTACTATATGGTACTATATTTGGTACAAATTTGATTTGGAGGTACAAATGGAGCTAGAATCCTGAAAATTGAAAGTAACATTACCGTCGGAGTATAGGATTGTGATATGTACGTAGTTTTGGAAAAAGTACGAAAAGAAGTGTACGAAAAGTACTAAATCGTACTATAATTGGTACAATTTGGATTTGGGTGAACCGATAGAGCTGAAACAATGAAATTTGGAGTTAGGATCATTTTAGGGGTGTAGGATTGGGGTCAGGACTCAGTTTAATACATTATTACTTATGGGTACTAAATGGTACTAAATTTGGTGCAATTTGAATTTTAGGTGAACCAATTGAGCTAGAATCATAA
>NW_026884648.1:0-5792 GCF_032173495.1 Musca vetustissima
TGTTAATTTTTGAGCGAAGTCAATAATCCTTGTTCATACGAGAGCCAGACATGAACTCTTTCTAACACCCTTGGAATTTCCGGATTACAATGTTCATACCCATCATCAAAAATACCTTTTCTTTAAACACCAAAAACAACAACAAACTGCCAAGTTGGTGGGAAAACGTGTCCAAAATCCCTAGAATGCAGAATACTGTGGGGCACCGTTATGTGGTGGCTACCCTGAAACTTGGTTCAATGTAAATAATTTCTGGTACGGATATGTATCATTCAATGTGAACCCAAAATACCAAATAAAATCCAATTCGGTGGAAAAATGTGTCAAAATCCCTAGAATGCCGTATACTGGCTCTATCTGAAATATTGTGATATCTATCGTGATTTCAACAGACGGATATGCGTAAGTCGATTTTTTTTAATCCACAGCAAATAAACATGTAGGACGTAAAACAAAAATTCTGGAATTAGAAACACATACGGGAGACTGAAGCTGCGTCTGTATCTCAGTACTAAACCAACAGATATACAAATTTTGTAGCTTGTTATTGTCCTCGGATACTTTATTATAAAAATGCATACCAAAAACATATGATGGTTGTGTAAAATCAAATCCACCGAACGTGTCCCTACATAGTAGCTTTGACATTTGATGCGACACATTTGTCACCCATAGCCAGATTCTGGTAATTATGATAGTTTTCAGTCTTGTTCGAATTCAGATCCTCTAAAGTTTTTCTTTGGTTTTAATATGCGATTCAATGTTTGACTTTTAACACCATATTTTCTAACAGCGGATTCTGCTGAGAATCAATTTTTTTTTCTTTGCAAAAAGTCCATTTAGGTAAAGCCGATAAAACGATATATATTTGAGCTTTGTACCAGTAACATTTTATAGCATGACATGAGGTCATAGACAAAATTTCATATTTTTGTTAATATCTATCTATATAAATAAAAATGAATTGCTGTTCGTTAGTCTCGCTAAAACTCGAGAACGGCTGAACGGATTTTTCTCATCTTAGTCTTGAAATGTTCGTGGAGCTTCAGGGAAGGTTTAAAAGGTGAGAAAAATTTAAAAATCGCGAAAAATTTGCAAAAAAGAAAAAATATTATGAAAAAAAATATTATGAAAAACAATATTTGAAAAAAAAAAATATTCATTTGTCAAATATTGAAAATTTTCAAAATATTTTATTTTATTCAATTGGCATTGTAACGAAACTTTTTTTCTGAGAATGCAAAACAATAATTGAGATGAATTCGCGATCATTGTATGTGCACGTTTTCCATAAAATTCACTTACATTTTGGAACAAATGCAAGGATAAAAAATCTTATGAAGATTCAGAAAGATATTCTGATTAATTAAACGGGAAATATGTATGGCTCCTTTTTATTGCATTAAGCCAAATCCATGATCCATTCCGTAAAATTCTTTACAAAACCGAAAATGGTGCGGGACCCGTATGTAGGAGCTATACAAAACTTGGTCCTGAATAGAAATGTTTCCGCAAATGTGTTTTACCCTTTCAATATCACGGAATGATATATGATATGAATGATATACGATACTACAATGGGTATGGATATATACTAATACCACATGAGAAAATACCGAACAATAAGAGTATATCATTATATGTATATAATTATATGGGGCTACCCAAAATAAAACATTACAGCACTTCGGCTGAAGCACTCCCTAAAATACCGAACTCCTTAAAGTACCGACTATTGTGGGCACCTCAAAGATTTAACCAATATTGACAATTTCAGTACGATTCATTCTACCAAATACAACCAAACGGGCCCAAATCCCCCACAGTATCGAAAAAGGTGGATTACTATTACATGGGGGATATTTGAAAGCTTGGGCGAACATAACATTGCAGCCAAACACCGAATATACTTGAGTCAATATGGAAAATTCTAATTAGGGAGAATTTCTGCCCAATAAGTATCCCTAATATTAGGTTTGGGAAAAAGAAATCCATTATACCGGTGGAACGATCGAATTTTACAGGCATGTCGTAACATCATCCAGGAGCTAAAAATTAAACCATTCACACAAAGCTGGATTCAAAAAGAAGCTCAATGGTTGGGTGCCTCACCAATTAACAGAAAAAATGAAATGGATCGAATTTCCATCTGCGAAGTCTTGACCAAACGGAATGAGATACTCTTATTTTTAAAAACGGATGGTAACTGGAAATGAGAAATGGATCACATACGATAACCCAATGCAAAAACGATCGTGGTCAAAGAGCGGTGAAGCACCTCAAACGGTGACCAAACCAGGACTAACGACCAGGAAGGTTCTGCTATGCATTTGGTGGGACTGGAATGGGATTATTTATTATGAGTTGCTTTCATATGGCCAAACGCTAAATTCTGATCTCTACTGCCAACAACTGTACCGTTTGAAGATAGCAATTGGCCAGAATTGGCCAACAGGGGAGGTGTCGTGTTTCACCAGTAGGCCTATTCTGTAGCTTTTAACAACATTCGATATTGTTTAAATTTCTTTTCTTATTGTAAAAACAATAAAACTAACAAATGAAATTGTTGTAAAATAGACAATATCGAATGTTGTTAAAAAGTTACAGAATACAGGGGCAGGACAACGCTAGGCCATCTTATGAGTAGTACAAATGTGTGTGCAAATATAAAATGTATATCTTAAATCGTGGAGGGAACAACAAAACTCAGTTTTGTAATGTTACCCTATGTGTGCTATGATAATTACCAAGATGTTACAAAAATATATACACTTCACCTTATGATGGAGGGTATAAAACCAACCTAAAATGCCGAAAATTATACATCAACAATATTGTTAGGCAAGACAACGTTTGCCGGGCCCTCTAGTAATTTATATTTGAAAAATTTTATATAACATTGACATGAGTCAAAATATTAATATGAAATGAAGGCCAATTGCACAGGTGGAACTGCCGGTTATAACGAAAGTGCAAATTATTAGACATTAAAAATGCCGTAGCTAAATGTTATAAATAAGATTTTTCAAAAAAAAAAAAAAATATATATATAATAAAAAAATAAAAAAAAATAAATGAGTAAAACTTAAATTGGCTTAACCAACATAGCATGCTGATGATGAAATTGGAAGAAATTATAATGGGTTCGTACTGCGTAGGGCATATTCTTACCAAAAATGATTAACTTTGGTCCACTATTTGGTGTAGCCCCCATATAACGTTGTCCCCCTAATATCGTTTTGTGGAGATTTTGTTCGCGTTTTGCAACCAAATTGTCAGTAATTTAATATTTTGAATTCCCATTGGGTTAGCATTTTTCGTAAAAAAAAACCTATCAATATTGTCTTAGGTTTCGGGGTAGGCCACATATAAAAGGGTGTCCACTATTCGGTAGTTTGGGGATTTTGAGCACGTTTTTCAACCAATTTGGCTATAATTCAAATATAATTAGGGTATGCTATAGTTTTAAGACCATAATACATAAAAAATATGATTTCATGCTATTTTGATTTTAAATACTGCAAAGAAATAAAATATTTAGTGTTTTCTTACATTTAACGCGCCATTTTGGATTCATTTTAATTGATTTTTCAAAATCTAATTTCACATTTATGATCAGTGGTCATAGCTGTACAAAACGTGTTTAAAAATTATTTGTATAATTCAACTTTTAATAAATTTTACCGCTGTTTTCGTTTCACCCTATTACATTTGTACTTTTTTCTTGCAGAATCATAATCAGCGTCCTCGAAACCTTCATATCAGATATTTACTTATTTCATAAACCCACTGCTCAAATTATGGCCATAAATGGGATCACTGGCCCATAGTGCGTCTCAAGGTCATACACACACCATAATAAATTGTTTTTTTCCATCGCATTTTCGTCAATAGAAGCATTATTTAAAAAAAAAAACCCCAAAAATTATTAAATGAAATAATATAGCACTTTTTGTATATGGCCAAAAATAGCCCACATTAAAATGTCGAATCTAGTCCAAAGGTAATTTCTACTTTTATACACGAAATACTTATGAAACGAAATAAAATTTTTGAGAAAAACATCTGTAAAAATATAAAAACCTTTACATCTAAATAAGCTCATTAGCTAGAGATTTTAAACTTTGGGACAGTTTTTTTTATTTTGATACTCGATACCTGTGGTTCAGAGGTAATGATGTACAGTGAGAGCTTCATATCGAAAACGTCATTGCCTAATTTACCCCAATGCCGAAACTGAACCTGCCTCCCCTAATGTTTTGGCAATATGCTCATATACACATTAAACCGCTCGAATACAAATTTAAAACTCAATAGTCCCTCTAAAATTTAAAATCTCTCATACACCCCTTACCTTTGGTGATAAACCTACAACTTTAATTGCAAATTCCATTTAGAACAAATTCTATAGACATTCACATGTGAATTGAATACACGCAGCTATACAGCTTTGAGGGTTCTAGAATCGGAAGTGACCAACTGAATAAAACTGACTGAATAAAAAACTATATTCAAATGTTGCAATGAAAACATTTACCCGGCTTTGCCTTTTTGTTCATTCTTCTTCTTCTTGATGTTGCAAACCTAATGCAACAGCGGCAGTACTCGTAGCATCGCATTCATTCGCATTAAGTATTTGCTTAGTAAAATACATTCTAATGCCACTACTCATTTGTCAAAAGGATGTCGTAAATATTTACTTAACTAAGACCATTCATGGTGAGCATGAATGCTCTGTTTAAAATGGCAATCAGATAACACTTCTCTTATTAAAAAATAAAAGAAAATGGCCAAAAGCAGTTCACAAACTGAACTGCAGGAGAAGAAGAAAAAACAACAACGAACTAAACTAAAGAAAACAGAATTTCCTGAAAGATGAACATAAAACCGCACAAAAGCAAGTGGCAGTTAATAAAACTCATTTTATAATTGCCGCATACAAAAACTCAAACAGACGAACACACATACACACACACTTCTTTTCGAGCGACAAAAAAAAATGAAACCCAAACACACCCACTACACATTTGTCCACAGATCCTTGTACCGAAACGACCATCATGAAATGAAGATGGAAACCAACCATCCGACCAGTCAAACATTTACAATGCGAATTCTACCCGACAATGATTCTGATGAGGATAAGCATGTTGCATGAATAAGGATACAAAAGATGATAATCTCTTTATTCATAAAAAAGGAACGGATGATACAGAACAAAATAAAGAAACAAGAAATTCGTTTCTTTTGAAACGGAGGGTTAGTGGAAATTATGGGATGTGGGGAGGGATGTGAGCGGGAAAGAGCCGTTGTTGGTGAAAATGTGTTGAAGCCTTTATAGGCTTCAAAGATTTATACAAAACGATTGTAACATTTGGAAAAAGCGTCTGTGTATTTCTACAAAATAAAACAACATTTTAAGAAAATTGGTTTTATCTAAATTTGTGGCTCAAATAACGATTTGGCCAATTGAGCAACAATTTCATTGTATATTGTTAATTTTACAATGGTGAAATCGTTTCCCAGAAGGTTAAATCTTTAAATTTAACAAACAAATATAAAATGAGTTATTGGAAAATAATTAAGGTCCTTTTAATGATCATCAAAAAAAATATTCTGTACAAATCCACGCATTGTAATGGTCCTTGAAAATATTCTGTAAAAGTCCACGCCTTGTAATGTTCTTTGAAAAATATTCTTTAAACATGAACGCCTTTATTTAGTACTCAAAAAATATTCTTTAAACAGTAAAGAAAGTAGTAAAGCCGGACTGGGACGATTAGATGACCTTC
>NW_026884649.1:0-5888 GCF_032173495.1 Musca vetustissima
AAGGTCTATCCAAGGCGTGGATTTTTTAAAGAATATTTTTTCAAGGTCTATCCAAGGCGTGGATTTTTTAAGGAATATTTTTTCATGGTCTATCCAAGGCGTGGATTTTTTAAAGAATATTTTTTCAAGGTCTATCCAAGGCGTGGATTTTTTAAAGAATATTTTTTCAAGGTCTATCCAAGGCGTGGATTTTTTAAAGAATATTTTTTCAAGGTCTATCCAAGGCGTGGATTTTTTAAAGAATATTTTTTCAAGGTCTATCCAAGGCGTGGATTTTTTAAAGAATATTTTTTCAAGGTCTATCCAAGGCGTGGATTTTTTAAAGAATATTTTTTCAAGGTCTATCCAAGGCGTGGATTTTTTAAAGAATATTTTTTCAAGGTCTATCCAAGGCGTGGATTTTTTAAAGAATATTTTTTCAAGGTCTATCCAAGGCGTGGATTTTTTAAAGAATATTTTTTCAAGGTCTATCCAAGGCGTGGATTTTTTAAAGAATATTTTTTCAAGGTCTATCCAAGGCGTGGATTTTTTAAAGAATATTTTTTCAAGGTCTATCCAAGGCGTGGATTTTTTAAAGAATATTTTTTCAAGGTCTATCCAAGGCGTGGATTTTTTAAAGAATATTTTTTCAAGGTCTATCCAAGGCGTGGATTTTTTAAAGAATATTTTTTCAAGGTCTATCCAAGGCGTGGATTTTTTAAAGAATATTTTTTCAAGGTCTATCCAAGGCGTGGATTTTTTAAAGAATATTTTTTCAAGGTCTATCCAAGGGGTGGATTTTTTAAAGAATATTTTTTCAAGGTCTATCCAAGGCGTGGATTTTTTAAAGAATATTTTTTCAAGGTCTATCCAAGGCGTGGATTTTTTAAAGAATATTTTTTCAAGGTCTATCCAAGGCGTGGATTTTTTAAAGAATATTTTTTCAAGGTCTATCCAAGGCGTGGATTTTTTAAAGAATATTTTTTCAAGGTCTATCCAAGGCGTGGATTTGTTAAAGAATATTTTTTCAAGGTCTATCCAAGGCGTGGATTTGTTAAAGAATATTTGTTCAAGGTCTATCCAAGGCGTGGATTTGTTAAAGAATATTTGTTCAAGGTCTATCCAAGGCGTGGATTTGTTAAAGAATATTTTTTCAAAGTCTATCCAAGGCGTGGATTTGTTAAAGAATATTTGTTCAAGGTCTATCCAAGGCGTGGATTTGTTAAAGAATATTTGTTCAAGGTCTATCCAAGGCGTGGATTTGTTAAAGAATATTTTTTCAAGGTCTATCCAAGGCGTGGATTTGTTAAAGAATATTTTTTCAAGGTCTATCCAAGGCGTGGATTTGTTAAAGAATATTTTTTCAAGGTCTATCCAAGGCGTGGATTTGTTAAAGAATATTTTTTCAAAGTCTATCCAAGGCGTGGATTTGTTAAAGAATATTTGTTCAAGGTCTATCCAAGGCGTGGATTTGTTAAAGAATATTTGTTCAAGGTCTATCCAAGGCGTGGATTTGTCAAAGAATATTTTTTCAAGGTCTATCCAAGGCGTGGATTTTTTAAAGATCAGACGATCCTAAAATCGGGTTTTAATTCGAGGAAGGCTACTGGAGCTTCTTATTTACTGGCCTACGAAACATCTTCATAATAAAAAGTTTAAAGCACTTAAATTTCTTGTATTGCCTTTTTTGTTTTCTTCATTTCCCAAACGTCCAATGACCCGGATATGAAAGAAAATTACAAACGGATCTAATTGTTGGCAGCATGATACAGCAAAATTAGAAAATAGCGGCAACAACGACAAAAAACAAAAATAATAAAAAAAAAACTGCGGAAAAGAAGTAATAATATTACATTGTTGAAGTTGCTGCTGGTACTACGGCTGGTTGGTGCTGCTGCCATTGGCCAAAACAACGCAATGTAAAACCCTGCTGCTATGTGGCATTTCGTCAACATCTATATCATGCAACAGTCCGTCTACCCAACATCTCGCCCTTCCACACAAACATACACACTCACTCACTCACTCACTCTAAACAATGGTCATGTCCGCACATACAATCAACAAGCTCATAATTATGAGTTGTTGTTAGGAAATAAGTGGTCATTGAAAGTTTTTCAAAAGCTTTTGACTTCTTGACACGAAAACATTGGCTAAACAGCAATGCGAGAGAAATACAAAAACAACAACAACAGCAGCAGCAGCTCAACTTACAACCAACCATTAAAATGGCAACATTTACAATATAAAACAAAAACAACCTGCAACAGTCGAGGCGACGAAGAGGACGGTGATGAGGATGACGATTACAACAATACAACTAACATACCACACACATACACACACGAATGTCGAACATGCTGTATAGCCGCCGTCATTGTTGACCGCATCATCGTTGCTTCGACATGCCACCTAATGTAATAAAACCCCTAATAATGTGGAATCCAAACATGACTTTCGGAGGCCCGGAAAAAAATTGTTTTTTTTTTTGTTTTGTCTCATTAATGACTGTTACACGGTGAACGTCATGATGATGTTGTTGTTGTTGTCGCTCCAAATGACAATAATGATGACGACCGAGTACCAGATATGATTTACAAGTACCGTGTAAGTTCAAGTGGTACTCGGAACATGTAACATCCATATGTTTGTAATTCCTGATGTAGCGGAAGGTGATGGGCCAGAAAAAAGAATAATTAACTTCGAAGTAGTCTAATTTTTCTATTACAGACATGCCACCAATAGAGCTAGAATCATGAAATTTGGAGTCAGGATCACTGTTGAGGTGTAAGATTGTGTGTACTAAATTTGGTACAATTTAATTGGTGGGTGAAGCAATGGGGTTGAAATCCTGAAATTTTGATTTAGGATCACTGTGGAGGTGTAGGATTGGGGTATGTAGGAAGATTTGGAAATTGGTACTACTATGTACAAAATTTAGTACAATTTGAATTGTGGGTGACCGATAGAGTTGGAATCCTGAAACTTGGATTTAGTATCACTCTGGGGGTGAAGGTTTGGGTTAAGTAGGAAGTTTTGGAAATTCGTACTACTGTTTACTAAATTTGGTACAATTTAAACTATGGGAAAAAGCGATAGAGTTGGAATCCTGAATCTTGGATTTAGTATCACTATAGGGGTTTATGTTTGGGGTAAGTAGGAGGTTTTGGAAATTCGATCTATTGTGTACTAAATTTGGTACAATTTGAATTGTGGGTCAACCTATAGATTTGGAATCCTAAAACTTGTATTTAAGATCACTGTGGGGATGTAGGATTGAGGTATGTAGGAAGTTTTGGAAAGTGGTACTACTGTGTACTAACTTTGGTACAATTTGAATTGTGGGTCAACCGATAAAGTTGGAATCCTGAAACTTGGATTTAGGATGACTGTGGAGGTGTAGAATGTTTTGGACATTGGTACAACTATGTACTAAATTTAGTACAATTTGAATTGTGGGTGAACCAATAGAGTTGGAATCCTGAAACTTGCATTTAGGATCACTGTGGGAGTGTATGTTTGGGTTAAGTAGGAAGTTTTGGAAATTCGTACTACTGTGTACTAAATTTGATACTATTTGGATTATAATTAAGATTTTATCTAATTCATAATTTCAATTTGATTGCATGATGTAGGTAGTAATGGAAATTTTTACTTATGTGTTCTAAGTGGTACTAAATGTGATACAAATTGGATTTAAGTGAACCGATAGAATCCTGAAATTTGGAATTAAGATTGGGGTATGTGGGAAGTGTTGGAAATTCGTACTTATGATTGCTAAAGTAGGTAGTTTTGGAAATTTATATTAATGTGCACTAACTGATACTCAATTTGGATTTGGGTGATTTTTTTCAAAATAAGTATAACAAGAGTACAAATGGTAAAAAATTACACCAAATTTAGTATAGAGGTAGATTTCTGTTGCGGTCGGAATGGGTGTGTAGGGTTGAGATACAGAGGTATATTTGAGAACATACTATGGTTCTAAAATTTTAATAATGGTCGATATAGGGTGGTTTTAAATACATCCCACATTCGCTAACGAAGTAGCGGGTATATGCTAGTATTTAATAAACCGGCGATTATTATATGGATCTTGAAAAATATTTTATCTAATCCCCGCTTATTTTATGGACCTTGAATAAATATTTTTTAAATCCACTGTTATTATATGGACCTTGCATAAATATTTTTTAAATCCTTTGACAAAAATTTTATTTTTAAATCCACGCCTATTTATTTATGAATGATGAAAAAAGATCATTTTATGAAATACAGTCCCTATTATTTCTGGAAATTTTACCATACCACTTGAGAACCCATTGCAAATTTAGCATTTTTCCTTCCAACCCAATCAACCATCAAACCGATAATTGTCACAGCACATTGAAATGTTCCGAATTGAAGAAACTTTCTTCTCAAGTTGCTACTTGAAATGTTAATTAAGGCTTCTGGTGGAGAAAAAGGGGTTTTCGTGTTTAACGATACCCTCCTATCCAGATGTTTGTTGTTTTTCAATTTAATGATTTCATTTTTTTCTGATTCTAGGTATTGTTTTACGATTGTAGTTTCGAAATGGATGTTCATTTTGTGTGTGTTTGTGGGGATGAAGCAAAAAGGGGAAAATTGATTTATGTGTGTGAAAATCCGAAATTGGCATCCGTTTTTTTAATTAAGAATTCAAATTCAAGGTTGTTGAACAAAGTTTAAAAAGTAACATTTGTTGCGGAGGGGGGGCGGTGGGGGGAGGTGTAAAAACAATCATATCCACATATTGAAGAGTTCCTATTGTCAAACAAATGTAGAATTATTGGTTTGTTTGAAAATTAAAGAAGTTCGAATTGTGGTACCATGAAAGATTTTGGAAAAAAATTAATTCAATTTAGAATACTCTTCAAATTACCTAAGTGGATATATTAGGGCGTATGAGTAATGTCGGCATTCATACGTTACAATGGGATAGAAATAAATTAATAGATAAGTACAATTGAAAGAATATTAAACAAATCGATGTCTCTGTTATACCTAAAAAAGTATTCCTTAAAAAATCCATGCCTCGGCTATACCTTAAAAGAATTCTTTAAAAATCCACGACATGGATGGACCTTGAAAAAATAATCTTTAATAAATCCACGCCTTGGATAGACGTCGAAACATCCACTCTTTGTCTGAGGCCTTGAACAAATATTATTTAAACCTGTAAGGAAAGCTGTAAAGTCGGACTGGGCCGACTATATGATACCCTTCACCACTTTGGATATATTGTACATATGTATCCTTACATTTGCATTTCAATGTTCTTCGAAGGAACGTACTCCAGTCTTTCTGCAACCTGTGATAAATTTAATTTCATTCGGGCTGCCATGGGACAAATTTATGAAAAACGATTCATAGCAAAATTGATACACGCCATCCGCACTGTTAAAAGTGTAATTTCAATAAGACATCCGTTCGAAATATATATGGAAGCTATGGCTGCATCTGCACCGATTTCAACGAAACACAATAAAGTCATTTAAGCTCCAAGATGATACGTTGTGCACAAATTCGTGTTAATCGGAATAATATTAGGAGTTTAAAGCACCATTTATTTTCCCGAAACTTACCACATCATTCCAGACTCAATTCAGTACGCTATGTCAAATTTCGTGCAAATCGAAGTATATGAAAAGGATACTATTGCTCTATTTACCTAAAATCGGACGAAAATATATATGAGAGCTATATATATATATATACATATATATATATATATGGAAGCTATATCGAAATCTGAACCTCTCATTTTTCTAGACTCAATTCACTATGCTGTTTCAAATTTCGTGCTAATCGAAAGATTTATATAGACTTTAGTGAACCTTTTACCTTAAATCGGACGAAAATATATATGGGAGCTATATTAAAATCTA
>NW_026884650.1:0-5951 GCF_032173495.1 Musca vetustissima
TTTAATTGTTCCGTGCCATTAATTCGTATAACATGCTCCTCGTAGTAGCTGCAATTTTTGTAAGTGTTATTATTTTAAAAATTTTTTTTGGTTTAGTTTCCATTAACAATCTCTTTGTCTTGCAGTAGTTGTAAAATTGTGTCTTTTATATGATACCACATTCATTCATGGCACAATACACATTTTAGACAACATGATTATGGTTTTGTCTACTGCGTTAGTCAAATTGTGATTGTAAAGTATATTAAAGGCGGTTTACATTTATTTCAAAATAAGAAGTTTCACAGAAAAAATACGAATCTTTTATATTTAGAAGTCCGTATATTTTTAGCATATATATTATAAATGCTCAGAAAATATTTATATATTATTTTTTAGTCATATGCACCACGAACTAATAATCATTGGTATCAAATTTTAGGTTGACTTTATAAATAGGGGAGACGTTTTAGCTTTTCACCTACCTAGTACATAGGATATTTCTATAATATTTTATCAGTCGAGGTCGACCCTACGATACCCTACACAACTACAACTATAGTGGTAGAATTATGTCCTCTAAACCAGAAAAACTGTTCCTACCAATATATCATCTCTAGCACTACCTTGACCCCAATCGTGCGTATGTCGTTGCTCTCTAGTGTGGATGGGTTCCATAATCACCCCTATTCCGTATGTCATTGTCGATATCAGTTCGACATTGATTTGGTATTCTGTAACACTCATGCGACGATATCGACTATTTATCGATAATATCAATAAAACAAAAAACACATATCTATAATTGTATGCAGTTGTTTATTTTTTTGTTTGATATTTTTGTGCAAAAATGTGTTGGTATCCTTCACCGCATTGTGATACAGGGCATTAGTATATACGTTGAATTACTTTTGAGTCGATTTATGCTTGTCCCTCCGTTCATGTATTTGTTATAACCCTACGGTCAATAACCGGGTACATTTGTACCTTTTTTTTATAAAAATGCTGTAAAATGTTTAATAATGGAGATATTTGGATCAAATTTTGAGGAATCATTCTTGATGTATTTTCCCACATAATCGCACATAATTGAACTATCCTGAGGTTTTTTGTTTGAAATTAGTCTATACGGATCTGATCTAGATGTAGGAACCTAAAAAGTATATATACATTAAAATAACATATATTTAAATCCATGCTTAGAGATGGGCAGTGGGTAAATACCCAAAGGGTAAATACCCGGTAAATTGTGTAAATACCCGGTAAATTGGGTAAATACCCATTTGTGGGTATTTACTATATTGATTCGGTAATACAACATCTTGCACCCTATTTCCGGGTTTCTGTTATCAAATCGATTTAGAATGGATAGTTTTACGATACTTTAAAGACGTGGGTAAATACTTGGGTAAATACCCGAGTTTTTACCCAAAAATTGGGTATAAACTCATTAACTGCCGAACCACTTGACATAGGCACACATGTTTCTAATGACAAAGCAAATATAGAAATCCAACATGGGGACCCTGGGTCCAAGTTTTGATATAGCCCCCATATAACCATATCTCCCGATTTAAGGTATTTTTTGTTTATTAGACACATTTTTCAACCTAATTGGCTGTAATTTAGCACAGAGTGCTCTTTTTGGGTACAAAATGTCCATGCCAAATTTTATGTATGTAGGTCCACGTTTACTGGTAGCCCCCATACAAAGGTACCCCTATTTTGAGCATTTACCCAAAAATTGGGTATAAACTCATTAACTGCCGCACCACTTGACATAGGCGGCCAAAACTTTGCACACATGTTTCTAATGTCAAAGCAAATATAGAAATCCAACATGGGGACCCTGGGTCCAAGTTTTGATATAGCCCCCATATAACCGTATCTCCCGATTTAAGGTATTTTTTGCCTATTAGACACATTTTAAGGCCAAATTGGCTGTAATTTGGCACAGAGTGTTCTTTTTGGGTACCCAATGTCCATGCAACATTTTATGTATGTAGGTCCACGTTTACTGGTAGCCCCCATACAAAGGTACCCCTATTTTGAGTATTTACCCAAAAATTGGGTATAAACTCATTAACTGCCGAACCACTTGACATAGGCGGCCAAAATTTTGCACACGTGTTTCTAATGTCAAAGCAAATATAGAAATCCAACATGGGGTCCCTGAGTCCAAGTTTTGATATAGCCCCCATATAACCATATCTCCCGATTTAAGGTATTTTTTGTTTATTAGACACATTTTACAACCAAATTGGCTGTAATTTGGCACAGAGTGCTCTTTTTGGGTACAAAATGTCCATGCAAAATTTTATGTATGTAGGTCCACGTTTACTGGTAGCCCCCATACAAAGGTACCCCTATTTTGAGTATTTACCCAAAAATTGGGTATAAACTCATTAACTGTCGAACCACTTGACATAGGCGGCCAAAACTTTGCACACATGTTTCTAATGTCAAAGCAAATATAGAAATCCAACATGGAGACCCTGGGTCCAAGTTTTGATATAGCCCCCATATAACCGTATCTCCCGATTTAAGGTATTTTTTGCCTATTAGACACATTTTAAGGCCAAATTGGCTGTAATTTGGCACAGAGTGTTCTTTTTGGGTACCCAATGTCCATGCAACATTTTATGTATGTAGGTCCACGTTTACTGGTAGCCCCCATACAAAGGTACCCCTATTTTGAGTATTTACCCAAAAATTTGGTATAAACTCATTAACTACCGAACCACTTGACATAGGCGGCCAAAACTTTGCACACATGTTTCTAATGTCAAAGCAAATATAGAAATCCAAATCCAGAGCAAACAATTGGTACTCATAGAGAACTCTCTAAGCCAAATTCCAGCCTATCAAATTGGCTAATAGATAAAAATGTCCTAAAATCGGGAGATACGGTTATATGGGGGCTATATCAAAACGTGGACCCAGGGTCCCCATGTTGGATTTCTATATTTGCTTTGACATTAGAAACATGTGTGCAAAGTTTTGGCCGCCTATGTCAAGTGGTTCGGCAGTTAATGAGTTTATACCCAATTTTTGGGTAAATACTCAAAATAGGGGTACCTTTGTATGGGGGCTACCAGTAAACGTGGACCTACATACATAAAATTTTGCATGGACATTTTGTACCCAAAAAGAGCACTCTGTGCCAAATTACAGCCAATTTGGTTGTAAAATGTGTCTAATAAACAAAAAATACCTTAAATCGGGAGATATGGTTATATGGGGGCTATATCAAAACTTGGACCCAGGGACCCCATGTTGGATTTCTATATTTGCTTTGTCATTAGAAACATGTGTGCAAAATTGTGGCCGCCTATGTCAAGTGGTTCGGCAGTTAATGAGTTTATACCCAATTTTTGGGTAAAAACTCGGGTATTTACCCAAGTATTTACCCACGTCTTTAAAGTATCGTAAAACTATCCATTCTAAATCGATTTGATAACAGAAATCCGGAAATAGGGTGTAAGATGTTGTATTACCGAGTCAATATAGTAAATACCCAAATAAATACCCGCAAATGGGTATTTACCCGGTATTTACCCACCCCTTGGGTATTTACCCGGTAAATACCATCTCTATCCATGCTTAAATGATAATCTATCTAAAACAATCATAGTTAAGCTTTTTTTATTGGGATCCTAGACAACAATTTTTTAATGAGTTACAGAGCTATCTTTGGATGGGTACAAATGTACCACGGTTATTGATCTACGTATAATTTTTTGGTTATTGGCCGTAGGGTTAAACAAGTTACATGTCACCCTTTATGATCCGAATGGGATGAAATTTCGTACATTCCATCCAATTGTGATGAAATTGGTCAAAATCGGTTCAGATTTATATATAGATCGCATATATTTTTTTATTTACACGAATTGTATATAACGTATTGAATAGAGTCTAGAATGACGTATCCGGTTCGTCAAACATTGTTATGGAATACCAAAAATGTTTCAATAGTTATCGATAAATGTCGACAACGACATCGGGAATTCCGATTTGCAAAAGACGACTCTCTACGTCATTTTGTGTCGACGACGACATACGGAACAGGGGCGAATATTAACATTCGTAGCCGCCTGTAAATTTTTAAGTGCAACTTTTACATCTGTGTAGATACATCACTATAATTGATATCAATTTAGAGGTCAACAACTCCTCTTGCTATGCCACAAATTTAACATATTTCGAAAATGTTCATAAAAAATATTGGGCACTCTTCAAGAACATGGTACACCAAAATACGACTAGGGATAAGTAAATCGAATCTTATCTTATAAATAATTAAATTTTTTGTCGATTTTGCTTTAGTTGGTAAAAGTCGATAATCGGTATTGAACAGGTTTGACAAAATCGAAAGATCGAATAGTCGACTTTTTAGTCGAAAACTCTAAAAATCGACTTTTTGGTCTGAGGCAAAAATCGAAAGTCTACTTTTGCGCTCGACTACGTATCCCTAATTACAACCCGTTGGTAGGAAAATGCGGCTAAAACATACAAAATACAGAAAATTAGGCGAAACATTTATATGGAAGCTTTATCCAAATATATGACAATATTAAATATTTTCGGCAAATATGCTTTTCCCTCTCCAAGAATTCGGAATGTCAAGTTATAGCTACTTCGTTAGGAAAATGATACTAAATCGTTGAAACTATCAAAAATGGGGCGAGACCTTTATGATGGGGTTAAGTCAAAACATGGATCTACATATAAAATTTTGTAGATCAAAATAGATATCTGGCGTGAATAGATATTCCGCATCTTCGAACTTAAACTATGTTTGGAAGAAATATTATGATGTGCGAAGTTTGGTTGAAATCGGTTACTCCCTTCGAGAGTTATCGTGCACACTAGTCTTGGGTTATCTCGTTCAGTTCAGTGATCGAACGAATTAGGTATTTTCTTTATAGTGAACTAGGTCGTCCACCTCGTTCAGTTGCCTTATATCGTTCAACCGAGTGCTCATTTTATTAGACGTACCTTCCTTCAATTTAACAGATTTTTTATAAAATCGTTCTTGTTTGACGTCGTTCAGATAGTCAAAGGCAGAGAACGACAATAATTATTGTTCAATTGAACGAGTCAGTCGTCTGAGCGAGATTGTTTATAACCAATATTGAACTATGTCGTTCATTCGCTCAGAGGATTGAATCGTTCAATTGAGCTAGGTCTTTCACAAACGACACAAGACTAGTGCACACCAGCCGTACATACGGAAAGACTTTGTAAATTGACAAATTATGTGAAACGGATTTGTTCCGTAGAAACATAGTGTATAAAACCAATATTTCGATGAGGTACATTTTTGTCATAGAAAATTATATATACCCTCATTAGTCATAAGACTGGGGGTATAAAAACAAATTATAATCCACTCACATTTCGACACACAAATGCCAAACGGAAGCTACTCTACTCAGTTTAAAATTTGTTCGGAAGATATTTTTCCAATTTGTATTTAAAATAAATATAAATTTTAAATATAAATATAAATTTTTAATTTGTCTTTTATTTTTCATTCCAGGTTGTTTAGAGTTCTATTATATTCTCGGATTTCCGTATGATGACAATAGAAAACGATCTACCAATGAGTTGAAAATGTGACAGGCCCTCCTACAAAGATAAATATATCTTTTGGAATTATCCCGTTCTCTCAAAAATAAAATTCAAGGAAGAAGAGAATTGAAAAACCAAGTAAGTCGGCTAAGAAAAATACTTATTAAAATTAATAATTTATATATATTTTTAAATGTATATTAAGTAATAAAAATAAAAAAATAAATATTCTTTTGTTTTTATTTACGGTTATAAATTCATGCCCCTACGTGTGACACATATATTTATGTGATCATGTAGCTCACCTCGAAAGAGAAATTAATAAAAAAAAACATTTACATGAATGATCTTCGCCCTAAAAAGGCATAAGACAAAACTCAAAAATTCAGCTCCTT
>NW_026884651.1:0-60079 GCF_032173495.1 Musca vetustissima
CACAAAATGGGAAAAATGATTTTTGGTCCAATTTTGTATATTTTTCGAAATAAGGGAAATTATTCCCCCAAAACCAAATTCTAGCGGGATAATATGAATGGATGAAAGATTCTACATAAAATTTCATTAGAGGTCTTCAACCAACCGAAATTTGTATATCGAAAAACTCAGCCAGAAAATGTCCAAACCAAATTGGGTATTTATTAAAGGAACAATTTTTGGTTCAATTTGCTGACCTTTTAAGAAATAAGGGAAATTATTCGCCCAAAATCATATTTTAGGGGGATAATGTCAATGGGAGAATTATTCTCCATAAAAATTCACGATGGGTCTTCACCCAACAGAAATTTGTATCTACAAACATATACCCAGAAAATTACCAAAGAATATTGGAAAAACGATTTTTGGGCCAAATCGATGCCTTTTATGAAATATGGAAAATTATTCAACCAAATCAGATTTTAGTGGAATAAAGCCAATGGGGGAATTATTCTCCATAAAAATTCACGATGGGTCTTCACTCAACAGAAATTTGTATCTACAAAAATATACCCAGAAAATTACCAAGAAAAACGATTTTTGACCCAAAATAGACCATTTTTTGTTAAGATGTTCGAAGATAGGGGAATTATTCCCCTAAACCCACATTTGATCGGCATAGTGTCAATGGATAAAATGTTCGCCATAAAATTTCACTATGGGTCTTCAAGCAACCGAAATTTATATCTACAGACATATACCCAAAAAATGACCAAAAAATATTGGAAAAACAATTTTTGGGTCAATTTGGTACCTTTTTCGAAGTAAGGGTAATTATTCCCCCAAAATCACATTTTAGTGGAATAATGTCAATGGGAAAAATGTCCTGCATAAAATTTCACTATGGGTCTTCACCCAACAGAAATTTGTGTCTACAAAAATATATCCAGAAAATGACCAAAAAATATTGGAAAAACGAGTTTTGGCCCAAAATAAATCATTTTTTGTTAAGATTTTCGAAGATAGGGGAATTATTCCGCTAAAATCACATTTGATCGGCTTAATGTCAATGGATAAAATGTTCCCCATAAAATTTCACTAAGAGTCTCAGAACAAAAAAAATTCGTAGCTTCAATATTTATCGTGGAAATATCCATAATAAAATAGGTTTTGCATAAAACTCACATACTTCCTTGGTAGCGTAGACATTGTAAGGTTAATTATACGCAATGATGTACAATTAACATTTTTTGTTGATAATCAAGGTATCTTCCCCATGGAGTTATTTCCATATTAAAAATCCGAAAAATATTCGCTGGCGGAAAAATGGCTTTACAAAATAGCCGATTTACATAATTCTCTAATTCTAATAAATGTCTCGAAAATAGCCGATCAAATTGGTTTACACATATTTCATTTGCAATTTCTTTGCGTCACTTTACTTTGGTTCCAAAACGCTCCGAAAACAACTCTGGAGCACAAAACTACTAAAGACAAAAATATTCTCCATTAAATTTCACTAAGGGTCTCTGAATAAGATTATTTTCCAGCTTCAACAATTACCCCGCAAAACTAAGAAAACAAATGCGATTATATGTTTCATACGCAAATTTTTGGTTACATTCATTTTTGAACCCAAACCCCTCGAAAACTTCCCCAAAACCAAAAATTACCAAAGAAGGAAATGTTCTCCACAAAATTGCACTATAATTCAGGGAGCAAAAAACTGCTGCAAGTTCAATAGATAATCCTAAAAAGTCCTAACAATTTGTCTTACACATATTTAACTCTCAATTTTTTGCGTCACTTCAATTTGGCCCCAAAATTTCCGGATAACCACTAAGAAGCAAAAAATTACTAAAGAAGGAAATATTCTCCATAAAACTGCACTAAGGGTCTCTGAGCAACAGAAATCCCTAGCGTTAATATTTGCCGTAAAAATATCGATAATAAAATGGGTTTTGTATCAAACTCTTATGCTTCCTTGGGAGCGTATACATTGTGACGTTAGTTATACGCAGTGATGTACAATTAACATTTTTTGTTGATAATCAAGTCATTTTGAGGCCATTAGTCTCTCCCATTGTCATTTATCTTCCCCATGAAGTTATTTTCATATTAAAAATTAGACAAATGTTTGCTGACGGAAAAATTACTTTACAAAAAAGCCGATTTACATAATTTTCTAAGCTCTTAATTAAAATCCAGCATAATTTATATCTTCTCATATGTTGAATTAAAAGAATATATTTTAAGCTCATTTAAAAGGATTGTTGTAATTTTATTTTAGCCTAAAAGTAATATTGAAATGGCCATGTCATTAGAATAATTACCGGGAACATTTATAAATACCGGTTTTTTCAATTCCCTGAAATGTTGAACCTTGAAATAAATCCATTTTAATTTTAAGGGAGAATTTTAGGCCACGAAGTTTTTTTCCGAATTCAAAGTTAATTACTCTTTAAGCTATTTAAAATAAAGAATTATAAAATTCTTTACCTCCCACCTAGCCCATAAATCTCTTCGTTTTAAATTTTTTTTTCCTACATTACTAAACTTGTTAACAAACTAATCCACAGGATTTATAACTTCTCAATCCACAATAACCAAGAGAACAAATATCCATATTGAAAAGAAAACATTCAACACACAGCTGTGAAGTTTTTTGAAGTGAGAATGGAGAGAAAAAAATTCACCCCCACAGGGAATTAATAAAAATTTACATAAATTACATTTATAAGTGCTTATAAATTATTCAAAACCCACACCTTCAGAGGTACTTTTTTCTCCCTCTTGCGGAATACTTTCTGCTGCAACAAATGTGTAATGACTGGAGCTATTATGGAAGAACAATAAAAATAACAGCAACAAAAACAGCAGCAGCAAGAGAAAAAATTATGAATTTCCTGTAACAATTATAGAGAATTGTTTGTGTGTAGTTAGGAGAGAAAAAAACAAACACCTGAATAATTTTTAATTGCCTCGCGGGAATATTTTCGTATTAAATTTAAGAAGATTTTAAGATTTGAAAGAAAATCTAAAAATAATATATAACAAGGCTTGGAGGTAAAATACAGCATAGAAAAGAAAAAAAATCCCCTATTAATTATTTCACAGAAGACTAAGTGGCGTATACATGACGACAATACGTATACGCCACGAGGTGCATGGGAAGACAAATATATGGAAGTATTTAAGGTTGTAATAATATTTTATTGAAATCTGTAATAGCTACAACTTTTAGTTGTTAGAAGACTTACAGAAGAATTTTCTAAGGAATATTTTTGTCATTGACATCAGACAGCTAAAATGAGAATTTGAGGGAAAAATTGGGCCCAAATTAAAATACTCTTAAATTAGCAAAAAAAATACATTTTCTATGTATATTTAAATTTTGTTATTTTTCTATGAAATATATTAAATATATCATTTCCATTTGTTGGTGAACTTATTGCAAAATTAAACGAGGAATATTTTTCTCTTTAATAGCACACCGATAAAATGAGAATTTCAGTCAAAAAATCGACCGAACTTTGATAAAACCTAAAAAAATAACCAAAATTTTTTTATTCCTAGGCATCAACAATTTTCCAAATTTTTTATGATTTTTATTACAAATGCAGCAATTTTATGTTAGAAGACATATTGTGAAATTCGATGAGGAATATTTTTGTCTTTGATAGCAAGCTTCTAAAATTTAAATTTGGGCAAAATTTGGACCCAACTTTAAAGAAAGTGTAAAATTAACGACATTTTTTTGATCCACAAAAATTTCTAATTTTTTAAACAAAACATTTACAATGGCGTTTTTTCTTGTTCGGAGACTTATAGTGAAATTTTATGGAGAACAATTTTTCCCTTGACTTCATCACGCTAAAATGAAAAATTATACGAAATTTTTGGCCCAAATTGGTGAAAAGTACAAAAATACCAAGAAAACACACTTTTTTCCCACTATACACCTAATTTGGGCCTTGTATTTAAAGGTAAGTATTAATGGAGCCAAATTATTTTGTTAGGTGACCTGTAGTACAATTTACTGGAAAATCATTTTTCCCTAGACATCATCCCGCTAAAATTAAAATTTGGGCGAAATTTTGACTCAAATTCGGGAAAATTGCAAAAATGACCAAAAAAATTGTTTCTTCAATAAATACTTTATTTGCGGTTTATATTTCAATGGTAAATATTAACAGTACCAATTTATTTTGTTAAAAGACCTATAGTAAAATTTTATGAAGAATAATATTTCCCCAGACATTGTCCCGCTAAAATTGAAATTTGGCCGAAATTTTGAACCAAATTCTTGAAAATCGCTAAATTACCCAAAAACATTTATTTTCCTAAAAGTACTCTATTTCGGACTAATACTTTTATGATAAATATTATTCGTATCCGTGTCTATTGTGAGGTGTATTATTCCGAAATTTGATAAAGAATAGTTTTTCCCTTGACATCATCCCTAAAATGGAAATTAGGGCGAAATTTGGACCCGATTTCAGAAAATGCACAGAATTGACCAAAATCATTTTTCTTCTATAAATACTCCATTTGAGGCTAGTATATTCAGTGTAAATATTACATATAGTGATTTCTGGTGTAAGGAGACCACTAGTAAAAATTGATGAGTAATATGTTTTTCCTTGACACCAACCCGCTTGTATGGAAATTTCAGCGAAAATTTAGACTTGAATTTGTAAAATGCACAAAATTGACCAAAATCATTTTTCTTCTATAAATACTCCATTTGAGGCTAGTATATTCAGTGTAAATATTACATATAGTGGTTTCCGGTGTAGGAAGGCCTATAGTAAAATTTAGTGGAGAATATTTTTTTCATTTACACCATCCCGCTAAAATGGAAATTTGGGCGAAATTTTGACCCAAATTGGTGAAATTCTTAAAAATTACCCAAAAATATTTATTCTCCTATAAAGTACTCTATTTCGTACTAACATTTTATGGTAAATATTTTTCGTATCCGTGTCTATTGTGAGGTGAGTTATTCCGAAATTTGAAAAGGAAAATTTTTTCCCTTAACATCATCCCGCTTAAATGAGAATTTTTTCGAAATTTGGACCCGATTTCAGAAAGTGCACAAAATTGACCAAAACCATTTTTCTTCTATAAATACTCCATTTGTGGCTACTATTTAAGGGTAAATATTATTTATAGTGATTTCTGGGGTAAGGAGACCTCTAGTAAAATTTGATGAGTAATATTTTTTTCCTTGACACCAACCCGCTTATATCGAAATTTCAGCGAAAATTTATACCTGAATTCGGAAAATGCACAAAATAGACCAAAACCAATTTTCTTCTGTAAATACTCCTTTTGAGGCTAGTATTTTCAGTGTAAATATTAAATATAGTGATTTCCGAAGTAAGGAGACCTCTAGTAAAATTTAATGTAAAATATTTTTTTCATTTACATCATCCCGCTAAAATTGAATTTTGGGCAAAATTTGGACCCAAATTCATGAAAATCGCTAAATTACCCAAAAATATTTATTTTCCTATAAGTACTCTATTTCGGACAAATACTTTAATAGTAAATATTATTCGTACCAGTTTGATATGTGGGGGGACTTATATCGGAATTTGATAAGGAATATTTTTTCATTGACACAATACCGATAAAATTCAAATTTGGGCGAAATTTCGACCAAAATTCGTGAAATTCCCAAAATTACCCAATAACATTTATTCTCCTATAAAAGTACTCTATCTCGGACTAATATTTTAATAGTAAATATTATTCCTGCCAGTTTCTATTGTGAGGAGACCTATATCGAAATTTGATAAGGAATGTTTTTTTCCTTGACACCATACCACAAAAATTGAATTTTGGGCGAAATTTGGACCAAAACTTTATAAGAATTGCAAAATTGACCAAAATTAGTTTACTCTTATAAATACTCCACTTGTGGTTAATGTTTTTATGGTAAATTTTAAATTTATCAATTTCTTTTGTTCGAAGACTTACAGTGCAATTTAATGGAGAATATTTTTTCCATTGACACTATCCCCCAAAGATGGGAATTTGGCCGAAATTTGGACCCAAAATCCTGAAAATCGCAAAATTAACCAAAACAAATTTAATTCTATAAATATTCTATTTTTGGTCAATATTTTGCTATTATATATTGTCGTTACCAAGTTCTATTGCGAGGGGACATTTAGTAAAATTTGATCAGGAATATTTTTTTCTCTGACATCATCTCTCTAAAATAGAAATTTGGGCCAAAAATTTGACCCAAATTTGTGAAATGTCAGAAAATTACCAATAAACAATTTCTCATATAAATATCCTATATGGGACTTATATTTTTATGGTAAATATTATCGGTACTAAGTTCTTTTGTGAGGAGACTTACAATGAAATTTAATGAAGAATATATTTTCCATTGATACCATCCCGCAAAAATTGAGATTTGGTCGAAAAATTGACATATCATCAAAAAAGAAATACATTTGACCAAAAATATTTTTTAAGCTAAACACGTAATGTTATAGCGCTATTTCCATAATATCTATTATATCTACAGATTTTATTTGTGTGGGAGCTTATAGTGAAATTTAATGAAGAATAATTTTTCCATTGACAACACCCTGCTAAAATGTGAAATTAGACATAATATTGACTTATTTTTAAACATAACACCATACAATTTGCTTCGTAATTTTCTCCTTGTCCCCATGGCGTATACGTGCTGACACAACGTATACGCCACCATGACTCCCTTTCTAATTGATTTCTCTTTTCTTAATCTGTCCAAAATAGATTAAGATCAATATAATTTATTGAAAAATTATATCGAATTTATTGTTATCTATTTTCTTTCAAATCGCCCTCTTCTTCTTCATGGTCAATAAAAAACAGCAACACTGAAAAAAACAAATATTTATCACCTCATAATTCATAGCCTACAATTAGGAGGCAATTGAATGGTGTCCGCATAGTTAAGGAAAATGTTAAATTATTAACAATTTTAGGCACTAAACTGTTCGTAATTGCCGCAATTGACAATTTTTTGTCTTGTGAAAATAATAAATAACTGGGGAAAATATTGATTGCAAAATAAGCAAAAAAAAAAAAAAGAGTAGAGAAAA
This sequence comes from Musca vetustissima, assembly GCF_032173495.1. Classification (NCBI taxonomy): domain Eukaryota; kingdom Metazoa; phylum Arthropoda; class Insecta; order Diptera; family Muscidae; genus Musca; species Musca vetustissima. The sequence continues at coordinate 7,092 of NW_026884651.1, forward strand.
ACGACAAAAATGTGGCGTGTGGTTAAAACAAATATTTTTCTACGGCCTACTAAAGGAGTGGATATTTTTTAAGTATTTTTTCTATGACCTATCCCGCCTGCTATAGGAAAAATACTTTAAATACTAATAATACTAAAAAATCCACGCCCATGGTAGGTCGTAGACAAAAATACATAAAAACCCCACGCCTTTGATAGGTCATAGAAAAATACTTAAAAAAATCCACTCCTTTTGTAGGTCGTAGAAAAAATATTTTTCAAAATTCCAGGCGTGAGGTAGGTTACTGAAAAAATATTTTTGAAAAATCCCACCATTTAGAGGTCATGGGAAAATATTTTTAAAACATTCACACCTATGTTAGGTGACTAAAAAAATAAAATATTTTACACCCCAAAAGTAGGCAACAAATTTGCTATTTTTTCTTTACTCCATATCAAAAAATATCTTTTCAATCCTGCTTGGCCCACATTATTTTGCAATTATTTCTATGAAAGAAAAAACATTGATAAGTGGTTATTCAGGCGGCGGTGTCGAACAGATGTTTTATTGAAAAAAAAAATAATTAATTTATTTTTGTACTCCCCGTGTATGCTTTGTGTGTGTGTGTTTGTGAATGAGTTAACTTAACACTTCACACAAGTATTATTAATACTTGACACGTTAACATGTTTTCTGGTGCGAGTGTGTGAGTGTTCGTGAAGTACATTGCAATAATCAATGTTTCAAAAGTTAATATAAAAGGCCAAGTGGCGGTTGTTAGTGGCGATCGATGGTGCATTTTGTGGTTGTGGAGGGCATTATTTTTTTTCTTTTTTTTTTGATTTACTTAAAAATCAATGGCTGAGTATTCTGAAAATATACTTTTAGAAAGATCACACCAAAAATAGGCATTGGAAAAATATTTTTAAAAAATCCACGCCTATTGTGGCTAACTTAAAAATTAATTTTATACTAGTGAGCGCAGCAGTATAGTCGGACGGGGCCGACCACATGATACCCTACACAACTACCACAGAATTATATTTTACTGTGAATTTTTATTCCGAACCTGGATAATATTTCGTAATAGTTGCACCCTCTTGCCGATTAATTACTTGTCCATATTCCCTTCACCGTTGTTGTGTTGTGACGTTCGGCTCATAATTGTGCCCTATAGATCGAATCGAAAAAAAAAACAGTAAGGAAAGTAGTAAAGTCGGGCAGGGCCGACTATATGATACCCTTCACCACTTTGGGTATATTCAACAGATGAATCCATTTTTAAAGGACCTAAACATGTCATTCTGCAGCCGATACAAAATTTTTCATTTGGTCAGATATAGAAGCTATATCTAAATCTGAACCGATTTCAGGAAACTTAACACATATCATTCTAGACCTAATTCATTACGCAGTGCCAAATTCCGACATATATATAGGGACTTTGGTGCACCATTTACCTTAAAATGGACGAAAATACATATGGGAGCTATATCTAAATCTGAACCGATTTTCTCGAAACTTGGCACACATCATTCTGGACCTAATTCAGTATTCTGTGCCAAATTTCGTGCAAATCGAAAGTTATATAGGGACTTTGGTGCACCATTTACCTTAAATCGGACGAAACTATATATGGGTGCTATATATAAATCTGACCCGATTTTCTCGAAACTTAGCACACATCATTCTGGACCTAATTCAGTATTCTGTGCCAAATTTCGTGCAAATCGAAAGTTATATAGGGACTTTGAGGCACCATTTACCTTAATTCGGACGAAAATACATATGGGAGCTATATCTAAATCTGGACCGATTTTCTCCAAACTCGGCATACATCACTCTAGGCTTAATTCAGCACGTGCCTATAGGGACTTTGGGGCACCATTTACATGAAATCGGACGAAACTATATATGGGAGCTATATCTAAATCTGGACCGATTTTCACGAAACTTGGCAGACATCATTCTAGACCTAAATGATTAGGCTGTACCAAATTTCGTGCAAATCGAAAGATATATAGGGACCGTTTACATTAAATCGGTTAAATATATATATGGGAGCTATATCTAAATATGAACCGATTTTTCCCAATTTTAATAGGGTTCGTCCTTGGACCGAATAAGTGACCTATGCCAAATTTCATCCAATTCGGATCATAAATGCGACCTGTACTTTGTTTACAATTTAACATGGACAGACAGACAGACGGACGGACGGACATGCATAATACGACTCAGAAAGTGATTCTATGCATATTCTCAAAAGGAACCATGGGTCTATCTCGATTATTTTTGCCTGTTACAAACATATGCACAAAGACATAATATCCTGTAACACAGGGTACCACGTCCACGCCTATTTGTAATGTTCGAAAAAAATATTCTTAAAAATCCTTCTGAATTTTTTTGTCTATACCTGGAGTCGTTAACCGCTTTTTTTATTATTATTTAAATATTTTCTCTAGACTGTGCATTTGTTGACTATTTGTCTATTCCTGGTTGTTATCATTCGCCTCCTGTTTTTGTCCTTAACGACTGTCAAGGATTTTTGGTTTATTTGCAGTGGTTTTTATTTTGGAAGATTTGTGGGTGGTTGGGAAGTTTTTTTGTTTTTTTTTCGCTTGTAAAAAATATTTAAATTGCAGAGATTTTATTTTGCTGTTGTTGTCCTCTATGCTTCGGGCGCATAACGATCTTTTTTGTTTGTCCTAAGCATTGTTGAGTTGTTTTTTGTGTTTTATGTGGCAAATCCTGACAATTATATGGAAGCTAGAGAACATTTGTTGTTCTTGTTGGCCATTTGACTTTATGGTCTGTGGCTGCATTTGTTTTTTTTTGTTCTGCAATTGTTTTTAATTAACATTTTTAATGCCTTGTGGAAATGAAGAAGATTTGAGTGTTGTTTTTTTTTGCTAGAATATAAATATCCTTGAAAAATAGATTGTCCTTTTTGTTGATGATTATGAGCGAGAAGAGAAAAAAATCACTGGTGAATAAATTTGAAATAAAATATTACTGCCCTATTTTCGCTTGTTTATTTTTGGCTAACCAAACTTTTTTTCCTAATCTCAAAAAATATTTCATAATTTTGTTGTTGTTGTGTTTGCTTTTGCATTCCATGTAATACCCTTTCAACATTATTCGAGTACAGCAAAAGATAAAACTTCGGTAATGTCATTCATTTAGATTGCAGGTTGGCTGTATTTGGATGCTTGTGTGTGTGTGGGAGTTTGGGTGGATGGATGCCGGTGTGGGTCGGGTAGTTGGCTGTGCTTGTGTGTGTGTGTTTGTGTGGGAACCACAAAGCCGCATTAAGGTATTAAAATGCCGTTACCATAAATATATATTTCCATAACCATTTTTCGGCAATAGGATTAAAATTTGTTACATTAGACTATTTTCCTCTTGGCAGAATATTAAACTTAGCATCTAAAATGCATCCAACATGGCTTAATGCTTTAGGCAGAACACAAAAAAATCAAAAAAGTATTAAAAATACAAATTCTTATTTTTCAGATTTTTTTTTCAAAATTAAAAAATATTCAGAAATGTTGTTTCGTTTTTATTTTTTAATTTAACAAAAATTATTAAAATTCAAAACATGCAATTCAACACATTCATCGCTTGTTCACCGGAAGGATGCTGGAAAACGACACTTCCATTTGAATTCCGACAAAAATGCCACCACGAGGCCACCACACCATTGAAATAATTTTTTGCTTTTGTTGTTGTTGCTGCAACAAACAACAGTTAATAAAATGTTAATTTGTAATTTCCACCAAAAGCTGCTGAATTTCATACTGGCTAAATGGCTGTCTAACTGACGAGAGGATATAAAATATTTTTTTATGCAAAACAAAAAAAAAAAAAATAAAAAATAATAAACATGAACTCCAACAATAGCTTTCACAGTGTATCCGGTCTCCTTGACAAGATTGTTCCGGTAAATTATAATAATTCTTAATGGCGGCAAGGAGGATTGGGTGGAAGCTACAAATGTTCTAAAATTTTCGTATGAAATAGGTGTGTATAAAACAAAAAACTATTTTTTTTCAATGACTGCCAACGGCGAAGATTCTTTAAAAATATCACCAAACAGGCAAAAGGAATCGAGATAGACTTATGGTTCCTTTTGAGAAAATGCATAGAATCACTTTCTGAGTCGATTTATGCATGTCCGTCATGGACGGACCATGTATTTTTGTGAACAAAGTACAGGTCCCATTTATGCTCCGATTTGGATGAAATTTGGCGCAGCTCACTTATTTGTTCCAAGGACGAACACTATTGAAATTGAAGAAAATCGATTCAGCTTTAGATATAGCTCCCGTATATACATTCGTCCGATTTAAGGTAAATGGGGCACCAATGTCCTTATATATCTTTCGATTTGCACGAAATTTAGCATAGGGCACTGAATTGAGGCTAGAATGATGTGTGTCAAGTTTCGAGAAAAATCGGGTCAGATTTAGATATAGCTCCCATATATATATTTTCGCCTTATATAAGGTAAATGCGGCACGGAAATCCGTATATATCTTTAGATTTGCACGAAATTTGGCACGATGTACTCAATTGAGTCTAGAAAAACGTGTGTTAAGTTTCGAAAAATCGGTTCAGATTTAGATATAGCTCCCATATATAGTTTTGTCCGATTTAAGGTAAATGGGGCACCAATGTCTTTATATATCATTCGATTTGCACGAAATTTAGCATAGGGCACTGAATTTAGGCTAGAATGATGTGTGCCAAGTTTCGAGAAAATCGTGCCAAATTTAGATATCGCTTCTATATATAGTTTCGTCCGATTTTAGGTAAATGGTGTACCAAAGTCCCTCTATATCTTTCGATATGCGTGAAATTTTGCATGGTACACTCAATTGAGTTTAGAATGACGTGTGCCAAATTTCTAGAAAATCGGTTTAGATTTATATATAGCTCCCATATATATTTTCGTCCGATTTATGCGAAATGCGTCCAGAATGATATGAGCTAAGATTCGAGAAAATCGGTTTGGATTTAGATATAGCTCCCATATATAGTTTTGTCCGATTTAAGGTAAATGGGGCACCGAAGTCCCTACATACCTTTCGATTTGCACAAAATTTGGCATAGCGTACTGAATTAGATCCAGAATGATATGTGCTAAGTTTTGAGAAAATCGGTTCAGATTTGGATATGGCTGCCATATATTGTTTTGTCCGATTTAATGTAAAAGGGGCACCAAGGTCCCTCTATATCTTTCGATATGCGTGAAATTTTGCATGCTACACTCAATTGAGTTTAGAATGACGTGTGCCAAATTTCTAGAAAATCGGTTTAGATTTATATATATAGTTCCTATATATATTTTCGTACGATTTAAAGGAAATGGGTCTCCAAAGACCCTATATATTTTTCGATTTGCACGAAATTTGGCATAGGGTACTCAATCAGGTCCAGAATGATGTGTTTCGTGACAATCGGTTCAGATTTAGATTTAGCTCTCATATATATTTTCGTCCGATTTAATCTAAATTGTGCACTAAAGACCCAAAATTTGGCCGACCGGCACACAATTTTGTACAATGTACTGAAGTTACTATTGTTGAATGTTTTGTACGTTGATGTACTTCTAAAAAACACTTTTTTTATATTTGTTCGGTCATGACAAGTGTATTTACAATATGCCTTCGAAAAGGCTACGTCTGTTAGGATACATATGTAGAATACACCCAACGTGATGAAGGGTATCATATAGTCGGCCCAGCCCGACTTTACTGCTTTCCTTACTGGTTTAAAAATATTTTTTTAGGGTCCTACCAAAGGCGTCGCTTTTTTAGGTAGCCACGACAGGCTTGGATTTTTTAAATATATTTTTAAGGATAGCTATTCAGTGCCTGAGAATTCGCTTCATTTTTATTCCTTTCACAGAATTTTCCCCGCCTTTCGAATTGGCTGTTTAATTCATTACCGTAAATTGTTGTTGTTTTTTATTTTCGGTAATGGAAAAAGATTTACTGCCACTCGTTTGGCTGTCTTGTTAACTGTCAATTAACGAAAAATTGAAAACACTGAACTGAAGTGAATTATGATGACATGCAGTGACAGAAGGATGTGCTCTGTAATAATGTTGACATAAATAATCTGTCGTTAGGAGGGCAGATGCGTTGATCGAAAAGGGGGCATATGTGTAAAGGCGGCTGCAATGGAAATGGTTTTGGCCTCTGTCAGAAATTGACCCATGAAACTGAGATGTGATTTTGTTCGGTTAAATTTCTATCTCCACCTTGCAAATAGATTACAGCTACCCCTCTGCTTAAGGTATTTTTATGTGTCAGTTTTTTTATTGAAAATTTTCTTAAAATAATTACAACAGTCATAAATCCTCACGAAGGACATTTCTTTGGCAGTTATTATGGTTAATTGATACTTAAGGATTTATTTTTCATAAAATTGAGATATTCCGCAGGAATCTCAATTATGTCCTTTGTTGCCTGACAAAAAGAAAAATCCTTCGGTTTTTTTTTGCCAGCTCTTCTTAAATTTTAATAATGTCGATTTCCCCTCCATGCCATGGCGCCATGACCTAATTGAGAAATTATTTTTGCCAAGGGGGAGGGGGGAAAGGTGTGCGAAGATAGGAATCAGATTATAAACATCAATGTTTATTTTAATGAATTGTTTGTTGCCCTGCCATAGGGACCCTCATATGTATGGGCTGGATGGTTGGTTGCTTGATTCCATCCACAGAAAAAAAAATTGAGTCCTTTTCCCAAAAAGAGACATCAAATTTGGTTAATACCTTATTAAGAGGGCAGGGAGGACCTGCCCCTCCCCACTCCATGTGTACCATTTTTCCAGCTGTAAATAATCTCCGGGGATGAAACAAAGACACGACACGAAAAAAAATGTTGCTAATTAACTGAATGTTGATGTTACCGCGCACATCGTTGATGATTATGGCGGAGATGATGGTGGAAGTTCATTTTGCTGGCTCGTGAGTTTATCGAAACTTGGGTTTGGACGGGGGAAATTGTTATGTGATATGTTGCTTAATGAGGCAGCTCGTATGTGTGCATGTAAGAATCCAGGACCATGGTAGGCAAATAGCTATTTAATAAAGTGAAGAGATTGAGGGGTAGACCGTTTTTGCAGTACATTAAATTATGATGCGCCTATAAATATGCACTGAAAATTATTTTTAAAAAATCCACGCCTATAGGTAGGCACTGGAAATTATTTTTAAAAAAATCAACGCCTATATGTAGGCACTGGAAATTATTTTTAAAAAATCCGCGCCTATATGTTGGCACTGAAAACTATTTTTAAAAAATCCACGCCTACAAGTAGGCACTGGAAATTATTTTTAAAAAATCCACGCCTATATGTAGGCACTGGAAATTATTTTTAAAAAATCCGCGCCTATATGTTGGCACTGAAAACTATTTTTAAAAAATCCACGCCTACAAGTAGGCACTGGAAATTATTTTTAAAAAATCCACGCCTATAAATATGCACTAAAAACTATTTTTAAAAAATCCACGCCTACAAGTAGGCACTGGAAATTATTTTTAAAAAATCCGCGCCTATATGTAGGCACTGGAAATTATTTTTAAAAAATCCACGCCTATATGTAGGCACTGGAAATTATTTTTAAAAAATCCGCGCCTATATGTAGGCACTGGAAATTATTTTTAAAAAATCCACGCCTATATGTAGGCACTGGAAATTATTTTTAAAAAATCCACGCCTCTAAAAAATGCACTGAAAACTATTTTTAATAAATCCACGCCTATAAATATGCACTGAAAACTATTTTTAAAAAATCCACGCATACGTAGGCACTGAAAACTATTTTGAAAAAATCCACGCCTATACGTAGGCACTGAAAACTATTTTTAAAAAATCCCCGCCTTTAAATATGCACTGGAAACTAGTTTTAAAAAATCCACGCCTCTAAGTAGGCACTGGAAACTAGTTTTAAAAAATCCACGCCTATAAATATGCACTGAAAACTATTTTTTAAAAAATCCACGCCTATAAGTAGGCACTTCAAACTATTTTTTAAAAAATCCACGCCTATAAGTAGGCACTTCAAACTATTTTTAATAAATCCACGCCTATAAATATGTTCTGAAACTCCACACCGAAAAATATATTTTTTTTATTTCCCCACCCTGTTTTATATTTTCCATAATTACTTTTAATTGAATCATAATATTGAATTATATTTTTCAAAATAGAAATCCAATTTATCTGTTTTGTTTGAAAATTGGTCTTTATTAAGTTGCTGCACTAACCAAGGCAGTAATAACCATTTTCCCACTCACAACCCTCCCCCCCCACACACACACACACACGTAGATATCTACACACACACATTAAATTTTATTGTTATTCCCATTTCGTTACCATTACAGACACATTTTCAATTACAGCCAAAGCACATTACAGCCATATTTGCTTACAACAGCAACAACAACAGCAACCACTCTGTTGCCAAATACAAATGGAATGGCATTTATATTTACTCAACACTTACAACAGCAAGTGGGTGTAAGTGTGTGTATGTGTGGGTGTATATTAAATGTAACTGGATTTCGTCCGGGGGCCTTGTTTGTCTTGTAAATTTATGAACTTGTAACGAATACTTTTTGTCATATTTGCTCGTTGACTCCCCACGTTTGCTTACTCGTTTGCTGGCTTGTAGTATTTCACATTTGTTGCTGCTCGGTGTGTCCTTTTGAACAAGAGATACCACACAACAACAATATAAACGACACCAACAACAACAACAGTAGTACTGGCACCAGGACGAAGTAGGGGGAACAACACAAAATGAATTTACCAAGAATCATCATCATCATCCTTAGTGTCTTTGTAAAAATGTATTTGCGAACTTGCGATTTTCATTTAGATTTTATGCTACAATGGTAAATACATCCACACAGGGTACACACTCCCACACACACACACACATGGATATAGGGAATTATAATAACAATAATATTTATGATAACATTTCACAGATTATAAGTGACATGAATTTGTGGTTGCTTAAAGAAAATTACATGATGATTATATTTGAGAGAAGGACACAAAATAAAAAACAAATAAGAAACAGAGATAAAGGGCAAACGGAAGGAATGATGGGTCAGTTAAACAAAAAAATTAAAAAAATCCACTCCTATAAATATGCTCTGAAAAATAAGTTTAAGAAATAACCACCTAAAAATATGCTCTGAAAAATATAAAAAAATCCAAGCCTAAAAATATGCACTGAAAAATATAAAAAATCCAAGCCTAAAAATATGCACTGAAATATAAGTTTAAGAAATCCACGCCTATAAATATGCACTAAAAATAATTTTTTAAACCCACGCCTATAAATATGCACTAAAAATTATTTTTTAAAACCACGCCTATAAATATGCAGTTGAATATTAATTTTAACAAATCCACGCCTATAAATATGCTCAGAAAAATAGGGTTAAGAAATCTACACCTATAAATATGCTCAGAAAAATAAGTTTAAAAAATCCACGCCTACAAATATGCCCCGAAAAATAAGCTTAAGAAATCCACGCCTATAAATATGCCCGGAAAAATAAGTTTAAGAAATCCACGCCTATAGATATGCTCAGAAAAAATAAGTTTAAGAAATCCACGCCTATAAATATGCTCAGAAAAATTAGTTTAAGAAATCCACGCCTATAAATATGCTCAGAAAAATAGGGTTAAGAAATCTACACCTATAAATATGCTCAGAAAAATAAGTTTAAAAAATCCACGCCTACAAATATGCCCCGAAAAATAAGTTTAAGAAATCCACGCCTATAAATATGCCTCGAAAAATAAGTTTAAGAAATCCACGCCTATAAATATGCCTCGAAAAATAAGTTTAAGAAAAAATATTCTTTAAGAAATCCACGCCTATAAATGGCCATTGAAAAAATATTCTTTAAGAAATCCACGCCTATAAATATGCTCAGAAAAATAGGGTTAAGAAATCTACACCTATAAATATGCTCAGAAAAATAAGTTTAAAAAATCCACGCCTACAAATATGCCCCGAAAAATAAGTTTAAGAAATCCACGCCTATAAATATGCTCAGAGAAATAAGTTTAAGAAATCGCCGAAAAAATAAGTTTAAGAAATCTACACCTATAAATATGCTAAGAAAAATAAGTTTAAAAAATCCACGCCTACAAATATGCCCCGAAAAATAAGTTTGAGAAATCCACGCCTATAAATATGCTCAGAGAAATAAGTTTAAGAAATCGCCGAAAAAATAAGTTTAAGAAATCCACGCCTATAAATATGCCCCGAAAATAATTTTAAAGAATCCACGCCTATAAATATGTCCCGAAAAATAGTTTTAAAGAATCCACGCCTATAAATATGTCCCGAAAAATAGTTTTAAAGAATCCACGCCTACAAATATGCCCCGAAAAATAGTTTTAAAGAATCCACGCCTATAAATATGCCCCGAAAAATAGTTTTATAAAATCCACTCTTATAAATATGTCCCGAAAAAATAGTTTTAAAAAATCCACGCCTATAAATATGCTCAGAAAAATAAGTTTAAAAAATTCACGCCAATAAATATGCTCAGAAAAATAAGTTTAAGAAATCCACGCCTATAAATACGCTCCGAAAAATAAGTTTAAACAAATCCACGCCTATACATATGCTGAGAAAAATAAGTTTAAGAAATCCACGCCTATAAATATGCCCCGAAAAGTAGTTTAAAAAAATCCACACCTATAAATATGCTCAGAAAAATAAGTTTAAGAAATCCACGCCTATAAATATGCTCAGAAAAATAGTTTTAAATAATTCAAGGCTATAAATATGCCCCGAATAATAGTTTAAAAATCCACGCCTATTCCAGGTCTTTTAAGGATATTTTTGAAACCCTATAAATATGCAATGAAAAATGAATTGTAAAAATCCACACCTATAAATATGCCCAGAAAAATAATTTTAAATAATTCAAGCCTATTCCACACACCCTTTACCAGTTTTATGAATTTCCCTTTAACAAGATCCACTTCGCTTTCATCTTCATTTCTGAAAGGTTGTAAACAAAATAAAGGACTCAGGTAAATATGCGAGAGACAGAATAACAAAAAAAAAATAACCGTCTGCATCCTTAAGATAACAACGAATTGAATGACTTTCATTAAGGATCAAAGACACAAATTCCACTTTAAAACAGGACAACGGCAGCAGCAGCAACAACAACAAGAGGAGACAACAAAACAAACATGAATTGTAATGTAACAAAAATAACTGAAGGATATGAAATAATTCAAGGATAACATTCTGTTCATTGTGATAATCATAAAATATAATTAGAATTTTTATACCCTCCACCATAGTATGGAGGGTATATTAATTTTGTCATTCCGTTTGTAACACATCGAAATATTCATTTCCGACCCTATAAAGTATATATATTCTTGATCAGGGTAAAATTCTAAGACGATCTAGCCATGTCCGTCCGTCCGTCCGTCCGTCTGTCCGTCCGTCCGTCCGTCTGTTGTAATCACGCTATCTTCTGAAGGAATTGAGATAGGGTGCTGAAATTTTGCATAGGGTTGTCTTTTGTCTGCAGGCAGGTCAAGTTCGAAGATGGGATACATCGGTCCACGTTTAGGCATAGCTCCCATATAACAGTACCTCCCAAATTTCGGTATTTTGGGGTTCTTGAGCTCGTTTTTCAACCGAATACGCTGAAAATTGGTACATTGAGTTCTTATTGGGTACTGAATGTCTCCACAAAAAATTATAAATATAGGTCCACTTTTTTTGGTAGCCCCCATATAACGGTACCTCCTAATTTTCAGTATTTTGGGGGTTTTGATCGTATTTTTCCACCGAATTGGCTGTAATTTAGTATTTTGAGTTCTTAATTGGAACCAAATCTCTCTACAAAAAATTATGTATATAGGTAAATTTTTTCGGATAGCCCCCATATAAGGGTACCCCCAATTTTCGGTATTTTGGGGTTCTTGAGCGCGTTTTTCAACCTGAAATTTAATACATTGGGTTCTTAATAGGTACAAAATTTCTCCCGTTTTTCAACCGAATACGCTGAAATTTAATACATTTGGTTCTTAATAGGTACAAAATCTCTCCACAAAATATTATAAATATAGGATAATATACGGGTACCCCCCAATTTTCAGTATTTTGGGGTTAGCTCGTTTTTCTACCGAATTTGCTGCAATTTGGTATTTTGTAATTCGCCCCCTTTTTGGGGTAGTCCCCATATACCCCCTTTTTATACCCTCCACCATAGTATGGAGGGTATATTAGTTTTGTTTTTCCGTTTGTAACGCATCGAAATAATCATTTCCGACCCTATAAAGTATATATATTCTTGATCAGCGTAAAATTCTATGACGATCTAAGCATGTCCGTCTGTCCGTCTGTCCGTCTGTGTCTGGTCCGTCTGTCTGTTGTAATCACTCTAGCATCTAAATGAATTGAGATAGATCCCAAAATCTTACATAGAGTTGTCTAGTGTCTGCAGGCAGGCCAAGTTCGTAGGTGGGATGTATCGGTTCAGGTTTGGGCATAGCTCCCATGTAAGGGTATCCCCAAATTTTCCGTATTTTGGGGTTCTTGAGCGCGTTTTTCAACTGAATTCGCTCAAATTTGGTATATTGAGTTCGTATTGGGTAGCAAATCTTTCCACTGAAAATTATAAAAATCGGATAGCCCCCATAAATACCCCCCAATTTTGGGTATTTTGAGGTTCTTGAGCCCGTTTTTTAACAGAATTCGCTCAAAATTGGTATATTGAGTTCGTATAGCCTTTCCCTGAAAATTATAAATATAAGGGTACCCCCAATTTTGAGGTATTTTGGGGGGTTTGATCGCATTTTTCTACCGAATTCGCTGAAATTCGGTACTTTGAGTTCTTATTGGGTAGCAAATCTCTATACTAAAAATTATTAATATAGGTCAATTTTTTCGGGTAGCCCCCATATAAGGGTACCCCCCAATTTTCGGTATTTTAGGGTTCTTGAGCGCGGTTTTCAACCAAATTCGCTGAAATTTGGTACATTGGGTTCTTATGGGGTACCAAATCTCCCCACTAAAAATTATAAATATAGGTCCACATTTCCCTACAAAAAATTATTAATATGCACCCCCTTTTTGGGGTAGTCCCCATATAACCCCCTTTTTATACCCTCCACCATAATATGGAGGGTATATTAATTTTGTTTTTCTGTTTGTAACTCATCGAAATAATCATTTCCGACCCTATAAAGTATATATATTCTTGATCAGCTTAAAATTCTATGACGATATAGCCATATCCGTCTGTCTGTTGTAATCACTCTAGCGTCTAAACGAATTGAGATAGATCGCCAAAATTTTGCATAGAGTCGTCTTTTGTCTGCAGGCAGGTCAAGTTCGAAGATGGGCTTTATCGGTCCACGTTTAGGTATAGCTCCCATATAAGGGTACCCCCAATGCCGAACTAGCTGTAATTTAGTATTTTGAATTCTTAATAGGTAACAAATCTCTCCACAAAAACTTATTAATATAGGTCAATTTTTCGGATAGCCCCCATATAAGGGTACCCCCAAATTTTCGGTAATTTGGGTTTCTTGAGCGCGTTTTTCAACCGACTTCACTGAAATTTGCTACATTGGGTTCTTATTGGGTACTAAATGGCTCCACAAAAAATTATAAATATAGGTCATCTTTCTCTGGTAGCCCCCATATATCGGTACCTCCTAATATTCAGTATTTTGGGGGTTTTGATCGTATTTTTCCGCCGAACTAGCTGTAATTTAGTAATTTGAGTTCTTATTCGGTAGCAAATCTCTCAACAAAAAGTACCCCCAATTTTCGATATTTTGAGGTTCTTGAGCGCGTTTTTCTACCGAATTCGCTGAAATTTGGTATTTTGTAGTCGTATATGGTAACAAATCTCCCCACCAAAAATTAATAATATTCGGTTCAGATTTAGATATAGCTCCCATATATATTTTCGTCCGATTTTAAGTAAATGGTACACCAAAATCCCTATATATCTTTCGATTTGCACGAAATTTGGCATAGGGTACTGAATTGAGGGAATTGAGCGAAATCGGATGCGCTTAATATTTAGCTCCCATATATAGTTTCGTCCGATTTTATGTAAATGGTGTACCAAAGTCCCTATATATATTTCGATCTGCACAAAATTTAGCATAGCGTACTGAGTCACGCCTGGAGTTATGTGCGCCATGTTTCGTGAAAATCGGTTGAGATTTTGATGCTATATATATATAGGTAAATGGCGTACCAAACATCCAATATTATTCACACTGAGACAAAATTTTGCACAGCAAACTAGATTAGGTCCAGTTTATGAAGTTTTAATGAAATCAGTTGAGTTTTAGATATATTTCTCCCATATAAGTTTATCCGATTATATGCAAGTGGTGCAGCAAACTCCCAATATTTGTCCGATTGAGAAAAAAATTTTGCACAGCCTACTAAATTAGGTCCTGTTTGATATTTATGATGTTTTGTTGAAATCGGTTCAGATTTAGATATAGCTCCCATATATATCACACATTTAGTTTCACCCCATTCCATTTCAATGGTCCTCTAAAGATTATGTGTCTGTTCTATCTACAGGATATTGTATATATTAGCATCGCTTTTTGTATTCAAAGTGGTGAAGGGTTTCATAGAGTCGGCTCGGTCCGACTTTTGAACTTTCCTTACTGGTTTGTATTATAATAGTTAACTGACATTTCTTAGCGTGATCCACCATATTACTGTATAGCACCATATAATGGGATATTCTGACTTTGAAATTGGTGTTTTAATCATATTTTCGGTAGTTCTACCAGAGGTATTCAATATTAACCCCCCTTAACATACAGTATCATATAACATTGCCATCTAATTTACAGTATTTTCAGCATTTTAGACAAAACTTCCATCATAATATGCGTTTTCAATGTTGGTCCACATGTTTGACTGTTCATATTTAAAAAAAATCGTGATTAAAAATTGCAAAAATTTATATTTTGTTTGCTAAAAACATTCAGTCCGTTTTTGCATCATATATATATATATATATATATATATATATATGGCAGGACATTTTGCACAACGATCTAAGGTTAGTATAGCCTAACATGTGTTAAGTGCAATTGGAATTGGTATATACATCCCATATACTGACTTCATGTTAATTGCGCACCAAAGAATCAACGGGTGTCTGACTGAGATTAATTGCTTTGCAGTGTACTGTAGCATACCGAATAGCCTGTGTCAAATTTGATTTAAATCGATTTACATAATTCAGTCCCATTTTACACATACGACTCTAATGAAATGCAATTTTGCATAGGTTGCCGATGATATATGTATGAATTGATTTAAGTCCGCTCACATATAGTTACAGAATTTTACATCTTTTATGATGCATCTCTTAAATATACCCAGTGGTAAATGATATAATTTAGCCGGCCTGCCTGTCATTGCCACCAATTCCGGTACACAGGTATTAATAAGATTTGTTTGTTTTTCTTTTTATACTGATAAATCATTTATGATATAACTGACGTAATAAACAACTTAATATATTTTACCTGCATCAATAAAAGGGGAATTTATTGCGCTGAAGGGTTCTACCTGTCCCAAAAGGGGTATGTTTTTAATTTTCTTAAAATTTTTGTAAACAACACCTGGTCCATGAGCAGGCAATGTACCTGTGCTGCATATATACCTGGATAGGATGATTGGATTATATTTAAGATGTGCCAATTATTATTTACATACTTAGTACTTCATAACTACTTAACAAGAAAGGTTCATAGTGCGCTTAAAAGTATTATTGTTTTAATATAAAGTGAAAAGTGTTCAATATATATTCTTATATAACCATTAGTACAATTGGAAATATTGGTAAGTGAAGTGTATTAATATAAATTACCAGAGTTACAAATCATTATTTCTAAAAGGTCATAGAAAACCAAAGTTCGAGGTTCAAGGCGGTCATAAAAATACAGTGGGACTAGATACATTTAGTGTACGAACTCATATATATATTAAAACTTCAATATGCCCAGACTACGTAGACAATCGTCTCAACAACGTCAACGTTTAACGGCATTGAGAGTTCGTACGCATAGAGACCAAAATCCTGCGGATGGGGAAAGGAACGCTCGCATTTTAGCCACAAGAAGGCAGGATGCCGAATTTAGGGATGCCGAGCGTGAAAGAGACCGCATTGCTCGACAATCGAGGAGAAGGTCCTCCTTCAACAGAGCAGTTGAGCAGTTACGCGATATGGCTCAACATTCTCGTCGCCGATTGGATGAAAATTACCGACTTATAGAACAAGAACGCAATACGACGGAGCATTCGATCCGTCGAGAAAACGAAAGCTATAGGCAGGTGGAAAGAGAACGGGATGCCGAAGGACATCGTATACGCAGAGAAAATGAAAGCATTCGACAAACTGAAAGAGAGCGGGATGCCGAAGGACATCGTATACGCAGAGAAAATGAAAGTATTCGACAAATTGAAAGAGAGCGGGATGCCGAAGGACATCGTATGCGTAGAGAAAATGAAACTTATCGCCAAACAGAAAGAGAGCGGGATGCTGAAGAACACCGCATTCGTCGCCAGGACGTTAATTTCCAAACATCGGAACAAGAACGAAATACAGCCGAACGTTCACGTCGTCGGGAAAACGAAGACTATAGACAAGCGGAAAGAGAACGGGATGCCGAAGAACATCGTGTTCGTAGGCAGGACATAACGTATAGATTGTTCGAGCAGGAACGAAATACTGCCGAACATTCATTACGCCGGGAGGATGAAAGTTATCGACAAGCTGAACGAGAGAGGGATACTGAAGCACACCGTATTCGTCGACAGGATATTTCGTACCGCTTGTCCGAGCAAGCTAGAAATACCCGTCGCCGATTCATTCGTCGGCTTGATATTACATATAGACAGGCAGAACGTTTAAATGACTCGGAACAACATATTGTTCGAAGAACGAATCAAGTATACCGCATTTCTGAGCAGCAACGCAATACCCAACAACGTCGTGAAGCTAGACGACTTAATCGTATTCGAGCTCAGGACCAAACCCAAAGAGGAAACTCTCGCGTGAATAGTCATAGGTCAAATGCCGTTAACAGACAAATTGAAAACAGCCGTCAAGCTGCCAGACTTGCTTATATAAGGCAAAATCTTTCTCCGGAATCTAGAATAGAGAATTCAGAAAGGGATTCTGAAAGGCATCGGTCCGTACAATTTGAAGAATTTTCAGAACTAATTAAAAATGGGCCGACGGAAATTTGCATTTGCTGCGGGGGACTATGGTTTCCAAACCAAATTAAATTTATTGTTAAAGATACATTTTTAACAAAATATCCCAATCTATCCGAAGTTTTCTTCCTCTCAAATACATTCCCATCCGAAGATAATAAATACAAATTTTGTAATACGTGTCACAAAATTTCTAACGGAGGGAGAGTACCCACAATTTGTTTATCAAATGGTTTGCACTTCCCAGAGATTCCAAGACAACTTCAAGGAATGACCCCATTAGAAGAACGATTCGTGTCGCCACGAATTCCCTTTATGCGAATTGTTTCTCTAGGATACAACCGCCAATGTGCTGTAAGGGGTGCCGTTGTTAATGTACCAATTCAATTAGACAAAACAGTGAATGTACTTCCACGAAACTTTAATCAAACGGAAGTTGTTCAAGTTCATCTAAAGCGTAGGCTACAATATGAACAAAGTTTCATGACCGAAACCATACGACCAGCAAAAATTTACGAGGCAGCAAGATATCTCATAAATACAGAACTGTATACGAAACATAATATAGTTCTTTCCGCGGAATGGTTGAATAATGTTAGTTCTGCTGAAGAAATACCTTTCGTTTCCAACGTGGAAGACGCAGAGGTAGTCTCTCAATTAATAAATAATAATTTAGCACAGGATGATATTGAAGAAGTGAACCCACAAGAAACTTTATTAGATAATAATCCTGTAGAAAATATGCCATTGCAGCGTATTTCCGTGGCTCCCGGCGAAGGACAGCGGCCGTTAGATATGCTCTTGGACGAGGATTCTGAGGAACTTTCCTATCCTACAATATACTGCGGTATTAAAAGAAATTGTAGTGCTAGTATTGGAAAAATTATTAAGTCTGAGGTTCGACGTTACGACAGACGGTGTGCACGGGTTGACAAAATTTTGTATTCTTATAAAAAATTAGAGTTTTCCCGCATTAAAAGCAGCATTTCTACTTGCTTAAGGAAAAAGGTTGGAAATAGACAATTTACGGCGGCTGAGGTTTTGGATGATCAAGTTATCCACAATCTTGTTCAACATGACGACGGTTATCACATTTTGAAAGGCATACGATCTTCGCCAGCTCACTGGGAAGGAGAAAAGAGAAAAGTTTTAGCCATGATAAGACAGTTTGGACTTCCGACATTTTTTATTACGTTGTCTGCTGCCGAATCCCAGTGGCCCGAATTATTAGTAATTCTAGTGAAAATATTGGAAGGAAAAGACATTACTGAAATGGAAGCTATGTCCTACTCAACTCAAAAAAAGTATGATCTTATTCGTGCAGATCCAATAACATGTTCGAGATATTTTGATCAGAGAATTAGGCATTTGTTTAAATATTTCAAATCTGATGGCGGAATATTCCAGGAACATAATGTAATTAAATATTACTGGAGAATAGAATTTCAACAACGGGGTTCTCCTCATTTGCATGGAATATACTGGTTATATAATGCACCTCAAATAAATATTTCAGACCATACGACATTCGAGCCAGTAACAAGTTTCATTGATAGGTTTATTTCCACAGATTCGTCAACTACTGATGTGCACAATTTTATAAATGTTCAGCGTCACAACCACAGTAGATCATGCCAACGTGAAATTCGTGGACAACAATTTTGTCGTTTCCACATTCCGTATCCCCCAATGCCAAACACTGAAATACTTTTGCCGCTTTCTGAAGATATTGATTCAAATGAACTTCAGGTACACAAAGAAAATTTCGACAAAATCAATAGATTACTTAACGCCAATTTATCTAATGATGAAATAGACGAACTTCGAACGTTTGAACAATTCATATCCCACGAAAGAATTAACTTAAACAGAGACGCATATATTATGGCTATAAGATCATCAATTAAGAAGCCACAAATATTTTTAAAAAGAACATTCAAGGATAGAGCAATAAATGCATTCAATCCAAAAATTTTAGCTATGCAGAAATCGAATATGGACATTCAGTTCGTCTTGGATGCATATGCTTGCGTTGCGTACATTGTTAATTATATAAACAAATCCAATAGAGGTGTTTCAAGGCTGTTACAAGAAGCCATGGCAGAAATAAGAAATGGTAATTATTCTGTTAAGGAGAGGCTTCAGCATATCGGAAATAAGTTTATTAATGCTTCTGAAGTTTCAGCCCAAGAAGCATCCTATAACATTTTGGGCATGAATTTGTCACAATGCAGCAGCGCAGAAGTATACGTTAACACATTTCCTCCTGAAAAACGTGTACGAATAATAAAATCGAAGCAAGATTTACAAAATCTTGAAAGGGATTCGACTAATATCTTCAAAACAAATATTCTCGATCACTATATCCAACGACCGGACATTTTAGAAAATGTTTGTTTGGCATACTTCGCAGCTTATTATGTATTTTCTCGCAAGTTAAGAAAATGTCATCCTCAAGAAGAGCAAGATGATGATTATTTTGAGAATGAGGAGACAAATATGGATCACGTTGGAGCTCCCATCCGTCTAAAAAATAATTCAGGGTATGTTTATAAAAGGAAAGCGCCAGCAATTGTAAGATTTCCTTCCTTTAAAGTAAATACAAATAGGGACGATTATTTCCGATCTTTGGTTATGTTGTATTTACCATGGAGAAACGAAGTCGAAGAATTGTTAGAAAATGACAACGAAAATACCTGTATGGTTCATAAACGCACGATTGAAGAGAATCAATTGCAATTTGATTTATTTAAAGAAGGCGAACTTGACGAGATCTTGCTACAAGTACAAGATGACAATAACGCCATTATTAATGATGCAATTGATAACACAATAGCGTCTCAAATGCTTGATGACGAGTTCCGTGCATTGGCAATACCCGAGATTGATAACAATATAAATATTTTTGACGTTGAGAATAATAACGGTAGTGAATCTAACGATGACATACGATTCATAAAGTTACCTCCAATAGTAAGCGAAGAGGAGCTTCTATTAAATATCAGAACACTTAATGTTAAACAGCGTGCATATGTGCATCATATTTTGCAAAATGTTGTTGAAAAGAAAACTTTTTATGAATACGTTGGAGGTGGGGCTGGCGTCGGCAAAAGCCGTTTAATTAAAGCCATATACCAGTCTATTACTCATAGGCTCAATAATATACCTGGTAGTAATCCCGATTTACCAAAAGTTTTGCTGACGGCACCAACCGGAAAAGCTGCATTCGGAATTGGAGGATCTACTTTGCATGCTCTTTTCTCCCTTCCAATCAATCAATTTTCGGGCGAATTGCGGCCACTGAGCAGCGACAGTGTGAACTCCATACTTGCAAAATTGATTAATGTGAATGTGATCATTATTGATGAAATATCAATGGTCGGATCAAGAATGCTAGGCTATCTTGATGCACGCCTGAAACAGATATTTAAGAATACAAATCCATTTGGTGGTATTTCAATAATTGCCTTCGGTGATTTAAAACAACTTCCACCCGTTGGCGATCGATGGATTTTTAGTTCTAACTCTTCAAACCCTTATGGGCTTATTGTAGGTTCCCAGTTATGGGATCTTTTCAATTTTTATGAATTGACAGAAATAATGCGTCAAAGGGAAGATTTAAGTTTTGCATTAGCACTTAATAGAATGTCCAACGGTGAAATGACAAATGAAGACATTGATATTTTCAAATCAAGAATTGTACAGAGTATAAATGAAGTTCCACCAGATGCTATTCATTTGTTCATGTCCAACGATGAAGCCGAACATTATAATACACTAAAACTAAATCAATTGCCTACCGAAGCATTTACTTCTAAAGCATACGACATTGTCAAAAGCAACACTTTGCAACCTGAACAAAGAGCAAATATACTCAACAATATCAAAAAGCTGAAAACATCTGAAACACAAGGTCTTCCTTTAGAACTTCGATTGAAGCAATCAGCTAAATATATGATAACCATCAATATCAACACAGCGGATGGTTTGGTTAATGGCGCTACTGGAGTTTTAATGGATATTGATTTTGAAAGAGGAACCTCAAACCCAAGAACTCTTTGGTTAATGTTTTCAGACGAAAATGTCGGAAGAGATGCACGTAGACGAAATCCCCATTCAAGAGAATCGCTTTGGACTCCTATTGAAATGTGTATTAGATCATTTCAATTCAAAAGAAATGATCAAATCTGCATTGATCGTCGCCAGTTCCCATTGGTTGTTGCAGAGGGTATCACAATTCACAAGAGTCAAGGCGCTACATACGAGAAAGTTGGAGTACACACTCGCAAAAATATGTCCAGAGCAGCTCTTTATGTCGCCTGCAGTAGAGCAACAAATGCATCAGGTTTGTACATCATTGGAACATTTAATCCTCCCAAACCTTTCCAGAATGGTGACCCAGTCAAATTAGAATTACAGAAGTTATCCAATACAAAAAGATTAAAATTGCAATATGATTTCCTAACTTCTAATGAAATCGGAATTAAAATTTTTTACCAAAATATTCAGAGTTTTCGAGCTCATAAAGACGATATTATTTCTGATTTCGCAATTATGAACAGCAATTTTATTTGTCTAGTTGAGACATGGACTTTACCCGAAGAAACATGTTGTATCCCGGGATTTGCAGAAATAAGTAGAATTGACTGTGTTGAAGAAGGCCTATGTAGGGATAGAAATAAAAGGGGGATTCTAATTTTTTCACGATCAGAAATAGCAAAAGACGTTAGAATCCTAATAAAAGAAGACCATACGCAAGGATCTAAAACAATGCAGTGTATTGCTATAAAGTATAAAGATATATGTTTAGTGGTCGTTTATAGGAATCCATCTTTTTCGGAAACTTCTTTTCGGCAAATTTTATGTGACACTATTGATGGACTTATACAACAATGGCATTTACTAATATAATGTCTGATCGGAGTATTTGCAAAAGTTATTGTACCATACATAGCCATCATGATGGAATAGTTGTAGGACTTTAACACTAACCATACGGAGAAAATTAACATTCTATATATATGAACTTAAGTAAGTTTATTATATAAATTATCTACATAAAGATAATATATTATATAAATTATATATATATATATATAGATGTATACATATATTTTAATATAATTAAATTATAATGTTTACAACTTATATCATTCAAATAATTATCCATAGCATCGTATATATTTTTATGCTTGATCATAAATTAATGAATATGCGAACTGTGGCACTTTCCGATATGATTCAATATACTGAAATATATTGAAATGCATTTCAATAATAATGGATTATGTTAATTGGGCCATTTTATATAAACTAAAATGGTATTCCAAAGTTAACATATTCTACTCCCCTTAGGAATAAGCCTTGACGTGGCGGGGGAGCTGAGTACTTTCAAAACTGAAAGGAAACTAATTATTCCATTATATTTTAAAAGAAAAGAGGGTAAGAAAGCTTCAGCCCTACTCCCCCTAGGAATAAGCCGTGACGTGGCGGGGGAGCTGAGTACTTTCACAACTGAAAGGAAACCAATTATTCCATTAGAAGAAATGACCGTATAAAAGTTAAGCCCTAATCCCACATAGATCCTATACAACGGTAGTTTAGTAAATAGGCGGACCAATAATTAAAAAAAAATATTGTCTAGGCCCACATAACGTTCCCTCCAACCTTCTTTATTGTATGTTGTATATTTTTTTGTGCCTTTGTTACATTTATTATACCAAAACATTCGACGCAGTGTATTCTAGCTTTATTGGAAATAACAGTCAGTATAACTATGGTGGAGGGTATCCAAAGTTCGGCCCGGCCGAACTTAACGCTTTTTCACTTGTTTTCTTTCTTTCCTCCGCTAATTCGAAACCCTGAAATTACAAATTTTCGACATTTTACTGTATTACAAAATTTCAGACGAGCCGGATTGTACATTAAATATTCCCCTACAAACAAATAATAAAGTACTGAATGTTTTTTGAAGTTTATATGTATATATATATATATTTTATTTAATTTCTTCTGTGCAAAATTTTTGGAGAAGTTGATATTTTTGTATAAGAAAAACCTCAGAATTGGTGGTTACAATCCTATGTAATCCGTAGATCTCTCATTGACCATAGCCCTTAAAATCCAAGGTATTTCGTTTATATAATAGCCTTATATTTAAGCAACTTATACTCTATACCGAAATACATAACATGATATTTGGACAATATTGATAATTGCGCCTTTCGAAATCCAATTTTTTTGAACAATGGTTATCAATTTAGAAACTGGTATTTAATTCTGCGTAACATAAAAAACAGAAAAAGCTTATTCATTTATTTATATAAATAGATATATATTAATTACAAAACAATGATTGACTAGAATAACAAAACAGTGATTGTGAGTATGTCGTACTTTAAGAACTATTGTCTTTGTTAAAAATATACACAAAAAATAAAATATAATTGGACGGAACAATTTAGAAAACCAAAACATTTTTGATAACTGAGAAATGGGAATATTACATTTGCTCACTTATTGTATACATGATATGAAATATCAAATATATATATATGGACACTTCCGAGGTAACTTACACACTTTCGGAGGAAAATAAAACTTTAAATGTTAAATATATCAAACACAATTACATTTTTTACAATTCACCCTTAGTACATTTTTTTGTAGTATTTTAAGAGTACTATTTGTGGCAAAAATTTTGAGAGCCTCCGATATTCATCTTTTAAAATAACCGCCACAAAAAAGGTCACTCACTCACTAAATTGCTAATAGTGGGAAAACTCTTAGAATTCTGTGAACATTTTAACTTCAAATATTCTTTACATAAATAAGAAACATCAAGAATTCTTATTTCACTTTCAAATGGCAAAATTTGGCCTGTCCTTTTTTGCGAAGAATTTTTCTGGGTAACTCACGCGACATTTTTGGTTTTGCAATTTTTACTTCTGCAGTATATACATTTGTAGTCATTAAATTAGTATTTATGCCAAGAATAAGAATAAAAAAAGACAAATGTTGTTTTTCTTTGTCCTTTTTGCCACTACTGCACGTATTTAAGTATAATTAAAAAATCGGCGACCTTGGTTTACCTCTTCCGCAAATGCCCATATATATTGTTATAATTCATCTCATACTCACGTAACAAGCGGGAACCAATGTAAAATCATAGCTCAAAACAATACGTACGTATATATAAAAACTATTTTATATACACATATATGTTGTATATATTTTCACACATATATATTGGCGGAAGTAAACACATGCTCAAATAAGGGGGAAATATTCACAATGAAGGTGTTTCCCAAATTCCCTAAACTATATATGGTTGGAATGTTTCAACAGTAATATCTTACTCAAAAATAACATTAGACTAATAAGAACGAAAATCAACTCAATTAGTAGTTTTTCATATTAATTTCATGAAAACATTCGTATTGACAATGATTACGACCAAAGTGTGTGGCAAGTTTTTACAATAATTTGAATATTTCTTTTTATTGAGAATATATTATTTTCCGCCAATATATATATTTAATATATTACAATCAAATTTTAAGCTCTAAAGCAATAAACTATTTTTACTACTAGATTCTATGTTTAATGTTAGCGTTTTCATACATTTAACGTGTGATGCCTAAAATACACATTGTAATATTGGGCACCTATTAATATTTCAGTACATGTAGGTCGAAAATACATGCAACATTTTGTAACAATACAACTGCAAAATATTAATTTTGGATCTCTGCTAAAACAATTGAAGCATTCAATATACTTTATGTGTTTATATGTTTTGGAAAATGTAATTTGGAATGCCAGAAATTTTAAATCATCAAGTCTGATACCGAGTATTTGCATAGGCGCTGGATTTGTATATTTAAGCTAATATTTGTCGTACTTCGAATACGTATTATATGCTTTTTGAAGAGAGATGGGAGTGATTTCAGCAGAGTCATACACATAGAACGCAGTACTAATTATGATTACAAATGGATGTGACAATTTTTTAAATAACATATGTTCTAATAGTTCTTTTACATTTGTATTAATGACTTGAATTGGTTGTAATTATCGTTCAAAAAATATTCTAAGCATGCGTACTTGTACAGGAGTTGTTTGACCTTTTACACATCGCACGTTAGATGCTATTTCGCATTAACAAATAATGTATGCTTTACAATTTATAAATTAATATGTATATGCAAGTATATGATTGACAATGTATATTAGGTATAACATTAAAGTGATTTGCAGCGTGGTTTAACTTTTATAATAGACCATTTCAAGCTCCATTTTGGTGTTGTGTTATGTTAGTGGTTTGGACTAGCATCGATATTTATATTATCATATTGCTGTTGAAAACTGTTTAGAATTGTTTGGACATCAGTGATTATGCTACAGACTCAGGCATTTGATTCCTAAAATAAAAAATATATATTATATATTTTGTAATAAACAAGATATATTTTACTCCTTATCGATTTCATATGTGCGGAATGTGTTTATGTATTCTTACCTTCAAATTGTCAAAATAATGCATAATCTGTTCGTAATCCATATCGAGATCATCTAGGCTTAAGCATTCCTCTTCATCATTGTTATCGTCCACAGTAGATGAGAACATGGGGTTTCCAACTACAGTCGCTCTTTTTACTCGAGATGTTTTGTTCTGCGATTGTTCATAGCATGGTTTAATAAAAGGACTAGCGTCCTCTAATGGTTTTGCCTCACTAATCAACACCTTTTTATCTATCAACTGTGACTGGCGTTCTAATATAGTAAGGTTATATAAAAAAAACAATGCAGAAAACATTTTTATTGTAGGATTTAAGTAAATAGAAAACACACTTGAAATATGTTCGGATACATGTTTTAAATGTCCAAAGAAAACATACAAATTTAATTTTTCATTTACATTTTCGTAAATATTATATCTTACCATTAGAAATTCCATTTATTTGGTTGGATTTCGTAGAACACATTTGTTTTTTATTAGGAGTCAATGTATCGAATTGAAACACATTCATCTTTTGATTTGAACACTCCACCAATTTTTCAGCATTGTGTTTTTCTTCTTGTAATGATTTTGTATAATTTTGGCCATTTCGTTTCGGCAAGCAAATGGAGGAATGGAGTCCTGGCGAAGTTTTTAAATGGGCTTGGTCATGTAGAGATAAACCCGCATTTGTATGCGAGACACTGCTTGTGGGGACTGGTTGCGCTACATTTCCTTTGGTATAGTCTGGTTGCTTTGTTAAAAATTATAAAGTTTTAAAAATTAGTACTTAATAATGTGAAAGCATTATAACCAGGGTGAGCACAAATTCGATCGCGTTCGATTAAAATTACGATATTTTCGTTTGTGCTCATTTTGCTATTGAATTTATCGTGACCAAACGAGCATTCGCCAAACGAATGTTCGCACATACATTACAAACGAATACGAACACTCAACAGCGATCGTTCGTTGCGTTGGTGATTGAAATTATTTTTGACATTCGCTCACGAATGACTACGAACATTCGCGAATGCTCAAAACAACAACAAACGTCCGTGAACGCAATAGTTGCTGGGCAGGTGTTTTGTTATTCGACCATGCCCAACACATTCTCTTGCGCACACATTCATTCGCCGTGAGTTTTCATTTTTTTATTATCTTTTTGTTCGTTTTTTTTAAAGCTTTCGCGAGTATTCGCCAACTTTTGTTGTTTGCATTTTTCAAATAAAGGCTCTCCAGTAACGAATACTCGCGAAAGATTGAATCGACGAAACTTGCAGCGAAGTTTTATCGTTCGAGAATTGTTCGTACTATACCAATATTCTTAAAAGATTACAAATGCTTGTTCATTTATTGTAACTTTATCATTTGCCAAAAAAAGGAAAAAATTCTCGCCATGAGCATTCGTGAGAAAGAGCGTATTTTAATCGTTCGCCGCACCCGGATTATTACTGTGGAAATGGGTATTATTGTCTTTGGTATATGTTTGTAACATGTAAAAAGAAACGAGGTAGACCCATAGTTATTTTTGAGAATACACATGGAATAAATGTCTTTCCATGTATAATTATAAACAAATTCCATCTATAATTATAAACAAATTTCAACCAAGTACGAAACCTAATGAAATATTTGAAAATTGATTCTGACTTTGAGATATAGCTTCCATGTATATTTTCATCCGATATTATACAAATTATGCATCAAATACAATACACGACGTTTGTCGGTTTGCGACAAGATACCAAATCGAGCCTAGTTCAGAATTAGACATTTTGCGCAGCATAACGAATTGAGAGTCATGATAGAATAATGTATGTACATTTTTAAAAAATAGGTTAGTTTTATTTATAACTAATATAAAATATAAAATAGTCAATATACACCAAATACCCAAAGTTCCGATTGACATGCAATTTTGCAAAGCTGTAGTACAGCGAATTGTGCAAAAGCTTACATTAGAGCGTACCAGGTTTACATTTAACTTAAATACACAATTGTGTCCGATTTTCGATATCACGATGTATGTCTGATTGGCATGAAATTTGGTTAGATCATATATTCAATTTCTTTCGGTTTCATGTCCAGGGTCCATCAAAGATTCTATCCGAGGAATATCCGTTAGAAATTCTATTATTTAGATAAATAATTTCTTGAGAAACTAGGTTTGTATATGTGTCATCACTTATTAGCATTATATGTACCCATTTTATGAGCAGAACATCAATCAAAATGTTTTTAAAAATATTCCGAACGAATCGAGGGTTAATCAAAACACTTTTCCTTTCAGGTGTGTGTTAATTACGTTACCGGAACTGTATATTAATATACATACATAGAATTATAGGACTGGTTTTTGTATATAATACTTACATTGTCAGCAACTGAATAGTTCTGGCTGGGGATATGTTTTATGGCAATGTTTCTGTGCGGTGGAACTGGTGGCCGATATTCATTTGATGTCACTTCCTCATCAGAATTACGAGAAACACTAAACATATAAAAAAACAAATATAATGCTATGCAATTTAATAAAATATTAACAGAATTTATACTAATTCTAGTTTATAGTACAAATTAAAAATATGTATTAAAGTGAGTTATGATTCCATAAGTTGATGCAGTAAACTATAGGCCCAATGGCAGGTTTTCGAGGCAACAAATTACTCGAAGCGCTTTCAAATTTAATATGGTAGATCCTGTACAATTTATTTTATCACTTTCGGAAAATTTCATCCTGATCGGTTTATTGGTTTTATAATTAGTACTACTTAAGACCATTAGTTTCTACATCAATTTCCTGTTTGTCTAATATAATTATTTTCTTGGTGGTTTTAGTGATAAAAATGCAATTTTTACATGGAAAATAATAAAAACAGCATATAGTCATTAATTTATTGCCTGTATTTTACATTAAAATTTATGATAGGTAGGGCAGAGGGGAATACCTTTGAACGGCGCTCATAAAATATCGTTTTAAAATTTTTTCGACCCGCAACTATTTTTTTTATGGCAAGCAATATTGTTTTCTAGCATCGTAAATAACTTTTGATAGCTTTTTCAGTTGTCAATAAAATGTAGAAGAGTGAACATTTTTTCGCTGTTTTCGCTTTTTTCTCGAATCAATGTTTTAAACACTGGCGGGCACGATTACTCAAAAACTACTTATCCAATTTTGACACGTTTCTCTAGCTTATCGTATGAACTGGTATTCGACAAATCGGGAAGATCTTCCTTATTTTCTAACTAATAATAATATTTGTGGTCAAAATAGTACATTAAAAAGACTCCAGAGTTCTGGTTTTATTTTCCGACGAAAGTGTTAACTATTCCACCGATGGCAAGGCTGACCTCGGTGTAAACCCATATAACGAAATCTAATTCACTGAGATAGATCTGTGTTGGATGCTGTTGTGACAAACTGAGCAGAACCATGGTCCGGGATTTGTCTTAATCCCGGCACGGACCAAAAGAATCCGGAGAAAACATTCCGGGTAATGAAGCTCCCAAATTGAAAAAATACACAAACATGTACTTGCTGGGTTGACAGCCCTTGGTTGGAAGCTGATTCCTCCGAGTCAATCCGGTGCATAGAACCGGCCGACGTGGGATTGACGGTATAATATTGGTGTCCCTTCGTGCTGTGTCCATTTTTGTAAAAGACTTGCAGTCGGAGCAATGAAAAGGGAATTTATATCGTTATCAAAACGTTATGAGAGTTTTTCCAATTTGTTCGAAAAGTACCAAGAGCTTGATGAATTTGTGTAATCACCGTCTGTGTCTGGGCAGAAATGTAAAAGGTCTGCGAAAAAGGCTCCCAATAAAATCGTGCTTAGTCGCAAATCCAGTTTCTGTTGGGAATACAGTGACACAATCACCTTCCGTCAATATCACAGATACAACGGAAACTGATTGGGTCCAGACTTATGCTAGTGTTGCGTCACATTCGGCCTCGGAAATCGTTAAGGATGTAAATGAAGTGATTAATCCAAAATCTGTGAGTATTAGTAGTGCTAGTCTGGAAAAGACTTCAAAACCCACTCACGGAAATCGGAAATCATCAGTTCAAACATCTAATGCGTCTTCCGTAGCCGTCACTAGCAATTCCCTCCAACCTGGTCAAAGACCATTATCTATGGCTCCCACCATGAAAATGGTATTTGCACTAGGTTTTTAGGTTTGCACCTGATACATCGGCTGAGGATGTAAATTATTACATAAAATCGATGGAAATTTCTTTTTACGTTGTTATAAGCTTCGGTCTGCTTTCTCAGAAAGTAGATCATCTTTTAAAATCGTAATACAAGAAAGTATGTTTCATCGACTAATTTCGAGAGAATTTTGGCCTGCTAATGCATTTGTTAAGGAATTTCTGAAAAGATCTGAAAACTTAGCACATTTGCCTCAGAGGGCTGAAATATTGCCAAAATAAACAAATATGTTTCTCAATGTGTGCTATCAGGGTTAAACACAAAATTAACTCGATTATTCTCGGATAGTCTTGGTTTTAATTATGATGTTATAGTATTTTCTGAAACTTGTTAAAAGTATCTGTGTTAAATAGCGAAATTGTGTGTTCTAAATATCAAATATTTAGAAAAGATAGACGTGCCTAAAAAGGTGGTGGCGTCTTTATTGTAGTTGATGCCAAATATTCCACTAATTTAATTGAATTAAACTGTTTGCATATCCATTGAATTAGAAAATTTTAAATTATTTGTGACTTGCTCATACATTCCTCCCTCATCGCAACTTGATATTTATAATCAGCATGTGTTAGCAATAAATCCAATCACTAACAAAATGAATAACTCTGACAAAATATTAGTTCTTGGCGATTTTAATCTGTCGTCTGTAAATCGATTTAGCGACATAAATCTTTATCAAATAAATAGCATATCAAATTGTTATGATCGAATTCTAGATCTAGCATTTGTGAATTATACACAATATTTTGAAATAATTAGAATACCTCCAGTATGTACTCCCGAAGATAACTACCATCCTACATTATGCATATCCATGATGCATAATGAATTAGCTACCAACAATTCTTCAATGTCATTTAAATCTGTTCCTAATTATGATAAAACGGACTTCCCAAAGGTTAAACACACTTATCTCAACCATAAATTGGACCTCATTATTTACTTGTGAGAGTCATAGTGATCTAGAATTGTCATTTTATGATATCCTAAATAAATTTATTATAAAATGTGTTCCCACTGTTTGAGTTAGAAACTCGGAAAGATATCCATGGGTTTTCATATCACACCTGGGCTTTCAAGTATTAAAAATTATAAAAATAAACTTTTTAAAAAATATAAAAAATCAGGCTCCTCTATAGATTATGCTAAATATGCTAAGGTCTAAATATACGACAGAGTCCCGAAAACGTTACAATCTTTATTTAAACAAGATTAAACATAACTTCAAATCCAATCGTAAATCTTTTTTATGACTTTGTTAATATTAAAAGAAAAGCTACGTCAAAGCCCACCATTTTGAAATACAATAATCAGACATTTGAGAAATCCTCTGAAATTTCAGAGTGCTTTGCAAATTTTTTGCCTAAAACATATTCATATCCACCCTGCCAAAATAAAGACACATATAGTTATAAATTATCGACATAGATCAAATATCTATGCCTTCTTACAAAGTCAATATGTTTCTAAAAATCCACGTAATCTAAGATCAATTAAAAGTCTAGGTCCGGATAACATTCCTAGCATAATTCTAAAGTACTGTTCAGCTACATTGGCTATCCCATTAACGCTATTGTTTAATTATTCCCTGAAATATAGTCATTTTCCTACCTTCCGGAAGAAATCCTATGTAGTTCCTTTACACAAATCTGGTAGCTTAACTAATGTCTAATTTGCTAATTTGGAATTGCTAAATTAAGTGCAATTCCAAAATTATTCGAAAAATTAATTACTGATGTAATTTCTCATACAGTTCAGCCAATCTTAACCATTACCAATCTTATTCAATTTTCCTCAACCGTCATTAAAGGTTTTATTCAGCGTAATCAAACCGATACAATTTACACTGACTTCAGTAATGCTTTTGACAGGGTTAACCATGAACTTTTAATATATAAATTAAATCAAATTGGTTTCAGCATAAAGATTCATTTGTTGATCTAGGTATTTTAATGGATCCAAAATTAAATTTTAATAATCATGTAATTTCTATGGTAAACAAAGCCCACGGTGTCTTAGGTTTTATAAAACGGTGAGCTAAAGAATTCTTTGATCCTTACATTAAAAAACAACTTTTTACATCTCTTGTACGACCCATATTAGCATATGGCTCTGTTGTATGGGATCCCCAATTTACAATATATTCCGATAAAGATGAATCAGTGCAGAAACAATTTCTACAATTAACAATTAACCCTCAATAGCCTGACTTTTTCTTTTTCAATGAAAAAATTTTATATGATGTATTTTAGGACCCTTAACAATGTTTGTTCTACGACTTTTCACAATTTTGAGTTTTGGACATTTTAGGGGAGGTTTTGTGTGTTGGTTCTTTGAAGAACCACCAGGCACTCCTTTGACAAGTAAAATGCATATGGTCTATATATGATTTTTTTTATTTTCATTTAAATTATATATATTTCAGTTCATTTATTCAATGTTTTGTATGATATTCTAGAAAGCAGTTTTTTGTTGATTGGAAACATAATTCTACCTCACATTTAATGCAATACACTGTTGTTCTAAATGTGCAATTGGGCATTTTACAGCGAGGTTTGCCTGTTGTTAGGTATTTCGGGAAGTGCCCAACATTATCAAACCGCACGTCACTAGGCGGCATTACTACCCGAACTCGTTTTGGCACATTTTCAGGGGTCTCACATTCTCCAGTGCTTCTTGGACGTCCTTTCCTTATAGATTGTGTGCCAGATTTGACTAAAACTTTGCTGACGTCTACGATAAATTCGTGCAAAGTCAGCATGTTATTTGTACGAGGAGATGAAGAGAATTGGCGTTTATATAAAATCCATGCATTTATCATGGCCATGTCCATCATATGGTATATAAGACGATTTGTCCATTTGCGTGACTTTATTCTTATGCGGCTTCTACCAAAGCACGAATCCATAAGATCAACACCTCCCATGTACTTGTTGTACTCGTGGATTATCGCAGGGCACTGAATATTTACGTTACACTTATTTTTTTTTGTCAAATCTAAAGAAAAAAAATTATATTCAGTAAGTATTTGTTGAAAGTATAAAATACCTGGCAATCGTAGGCGCGTCATCAGTGTCGTTTGCATTTGTCGATTTCAATTGCTTGATGCCAAGCAAAGTCGATGCCATATTTACAACTTTGTTGTCCCTCCATGCTATAGTAGTTATATCTATACCATGAATACTGGTCATATATTCTTCGCAGTCTCCTCGATTGGGTAATTTTTCTGGCAATTTGCAGCCAGGAATTCGGTTACGTCGAACTGTTCCAAGCCCATAGATTCCCTGGGTGCGTAAATAAGCCAATAAAGGAATAGTTGTGTAATAGTTATCGAAGAAAATTCTGTAGTTCTTGAAACGCGGAACTCTACGAGCAAGCCGCACCACAACATTTGCTGCTGCTCCCAAATCTGGTTCATTTTCCAAAACATGGTCTTCATTGCCAGAATAAATTTCAAAATTATAGCAGAATCCCATATCGTCACACATCAAAAATAACTTATTGCCCCACGGGTGAGGCTTGTCTGGCAAGTATTGTTTCAAATAGTGCTTAATTTTTGTGGCACAAATTTGTTCATCCACACACAAACGACTTCTTTTTGGAACAGAGTCAAAGTTTCTATTTAAAGCATCAATAAGCGGACGAATTTTATATAAACGATCAATGTTTGAGGAATCAGTGTTTTGTGGACGCAATCCTCGTCGACGTGAAGGAGCTGGTTCTTGAGCTGACGGACGTGGCATCTTACTGTTGTCATTTAGATGCAAAAACCGGCGTACCTTGTCATATCGATTTCTCGTCATGGTATTCATAATAGCCGGTATGCCAAATTCACCCCAATATGTCCTGATACTTGGGTACTTGAAGACGGACATAAAATATGTAATGCCAAAAAAGCGTTTTATTTCGTCTGGCGTTGTATTTAGAGGTTTCAATGAATCCTTTTGAATTGCGTACAAATTGCTTTGGCTTCCAATATTAGAAATTATATCGTCATTTACAAAGTAAGAAAAAAATTTGAAAGGTGTATCTAGTGCCATTATTTCTGTTGTCAATTCAGAATCGCTGCCAAACTGAACCCAACTAGCATGATTCTGCATATGGTTTTTCTTCCAGATACATTTTTTAAACTCGGAAGAGTCCGTGTCAATTGTGATATCTTTGTAAAATGTTGCAATTTGATGCCAGCGTGTGCTATCTCCAGTAACAACTATATCTTCATTTTGAACACTCTCAACAGCAGTTGGTTCCACACTCACAACTTGTTCAGCATCTAATTCGTTCCCATTTTCGAACACATCATCTTCCAACTGATCAGTGATATTCGCATCATTATTTGTCACTATATTGAAATCGGGATCGTCTAGACTGTCGTCGTCATAATCTGATATATCGCCAATTTCACTTTCTGACCATTCAAAATCATTGACGAATGCTTCAAACTCTTCAGCCGTGGTAAAATCTTTGTATTTACGTGGCATTTTTCTATGAAAAATTAAAAATTAACACTAAAATAAGAAAAAGACGCTAAAGCACTAACGAATTTCACTTCTCTAATGAGTGCCTACTGGTTCTTTGAAGGACCAAAGGACTTTTACATGAAAAACACAAATAAAAAAAATTTATATTGTTAAAAAGATATTTACATGGTTTGAATATAGTGCACAAATAATAAAAATTAATTTTATTTGGTTCTTTTGGATCAAAAGTTTTGATTTCAATCAATTTGAAAAAGCACGATTTGTTCACTTTGAAGCTTTTGTGTGTTTTTCTGATAAACGTCAAAAATCAGCTGTTCAGCACCGAAAAGCATATGATTTTCTTTTCCGCTAGATGGCATACATTATAAAGAGAATATTTGCTGAATAAACATTGCGCAAAAAAGTAACATTTTTGAAAAACAAGTCTCTAAAGTTGAGGTTCCTGAAGGCTATTAAGGGTTAAAATACTAAACGATAATATACCCTCAGACTTCCTTTTCGATCCAGTAGATATCATCAACCATTATACGTAGATTTTCATCGCACAAATTATTCTATGGGAGATCCACATAGTAAAATGTGTATTGATTTCAATTCTGTGTATTCTAAAGTAGACTTTTGCATGAATATAGAACTATAAAATCTAATATAATTGTATTTTTAAATGAATAATACAACTTAATAACAAACTGGCTCTTGAAGTATATTTCTGTAGTTGGTTTTCTATCCCTTCTCATATTCCATCATAATGCGAATTATGGTGTGTACCAGAGATGGACATGCGGTAGCTTTTTTTTTTGACTTGCGTTATGCATAAAATAAAGCGATAGTAATACTTAACGCAACTACAAATGATGCGGTATAGTACAGTCAACACTCGGTCATTCGTGAAAATACTGCCATTGTTGACTCTCACTTTACCGATTGTTTTCCATTCACATCATATCTTCGTATAAACACTCTCTGCTATCGCCGGCTTCGTTCAGAGTGTTTTTATGCATGTGAGTGCGGGAGAACATAAACAATGCAAACAACGCAAAAGAAACAAAGTCAATCGAATCAATGCGGTGCACCGCATCATAACAGTACTACTCTATGAGTGAAGTTTGTTTTTATGATCAGTTAATTTTAGAATGAACTATGACAATCCATTTAATTTGTTTTTATTTCTGTTATTTTATACATAATATTTTAAAATTTCTCATAAAACACGAATTATTCTTTTAATTTTTAAATAAATTTTGTATTTCCCCTAATAACTATACTGACTATTTTATATGTAGCAATCTTATAATTTTTTTTTTATAATAAAAAAATGAATTAATTTTTTGTTTAAAAAACGTTTTTGCACTATTAATTTTTAATTTGCCATTAATTGTAGTTGCGTTATTTTATTTTATGTAAAACGCAAGTCAAAAATAATATACCGCAAGCCAACCCCTGTGTATAGAAAATTACTCTTAATGTTATTCTCAACACGAGTTTTGTATTTTACTCTTTCAGACGTATAATACGTTATTCAATTGGCGGTTGATTTATTTCAACCTGCGCTCTCCACACACTCGGTAGTGCAAACTCTGCTATGAACGATCATTTGCGTTGTTTGTGGAAACAATTGTAGTCCGGTGGGATTCATTTGTATTTGACTTACTTTTGTGTTTATGTTATGCTTAGGAGAATTTGCGTTGGTGAACATGAATGATTTTTCTATTGCGTTAGCCGGTGTACTACTAGTTGCGTTGAATGGATGTCATTCTCTGGTGTGTACGCGATCCTTACGAATGGGGAGGTCGCCCCCTTGGTCGGCAGGGGTGGAAAAGTGAAGCAGACACTGCAGAAAAAAATCTGCAAAATCAAAAATGTCGCGTGAGTTACGTCGCGTGAGTGACTAAGAAAAATTCTTCGCAAATAAAGGAATTACTTCTCTTTTTTGGCTTTTATCTCAAAAGATAAATTGTAAAAAATCGATTTTGTTTGTTTTATTTAACATTAAAAGTTCAAGTATGCCTCCAATCTCCTACTAGGCGCGTCTTCCCGGGTGGCGGATGGGAAGGGGGTCTCCATGATGTGCTGAGAGAAACTGACCTAGGTCTCCTATATCAACTTTTCTCTGTAATTCGTGGAAACCCTGGGGATCTTCGGATCCCCTTAAATAAATCAACTACGATGGGAAAAAGAAGTAAAAAGAATAAAGTTACGGTGCAGGGAGTTAATAACCCAGTACCGGCGGCAATCGTTGGTGAGGTCACAAGCCACGTGTCGTCGAGATCAAGCGATTGTGATCCGGCTGTTCTAGGTGTGGACGCCTTGGCACCTACAGCCGTACCTGCTACAAGTGCATCAATTCCAAAACAAAACGAACCGGCAATTCTTTTGGCTAACGATAATGTCAAGACTGATGAAAATCAGTCCTTAACTGACAGGACTGCAGTTCTGGGAGGGGACGACCTACACGGGACTCTACGCGCTATCCGCGATAGCCTAGAGGAACAATGTAAGGAACTCTTCGACCAGTTAGACAGACTGGTACCGGAAGAGCAATGTGGGGACACGCTTCCGGAGGAACTGCTATTAAATCTTAGTCTAACTGATGATGAGCTGGACACCACGGTGATTCCAGCCAAGTCTACACAGGGGGATGGCCATAGCAGCAACGAAGGAAATGTGGACCATATTGTCCGACCGACCTCCAGTCTGTCTTCAACAGGTCCTGTGTCGGCACCAGCCGACAAACTTCAGAGGCAATCTGCAACAGAGGTGATGTCCGACGATGGGGAATCTGTTGATCCCCCGGAAACGGACAGTGGCTCGAAGGTTGGGAAGGCCCGAGAAGTGACCGATGCGAAGCATTACAAACGTGCTGTTTCGTATCTTCGCAAATTCATGGGGCGAGCCGCGAATTTGATCTCGTAGAGGGAGGTTCATCTCATCAAGGGTAAGATGAGATATGTGAGGAAATTCGAGAGAATTTATCCTCACGCTCTCCATCGCGAACTCGAGATGGACAAGATCTCCCTCCCGAATCTCACTGCTCGCACAAAAGTAGTAGAATCGGCGAAGACCACTGTCTCTGACAAAGGTGCTAAGCCGATTTCTGACCCGAAGCCCAATTCTGATCCGAACCCGAGTAAGAAAGCACAGGAAAAGGCAATTGAGGGTATCCCAAAGCAAGATGGCACCCATAAGGGTGATCAACATGCGAAGGGCACTGTCTTAAAGCCTGATTCTGCGCCTGGCGACAAGGGTGAGGCAAAAGCTCTGGGTGGACCAAAAAGTGGTCGAAACAGGAAGAAGGGGAAGTCAGTAAAGGACCCATCATCTCCTGGGGGAGCAGATGTCGCCCACAGAATAAATCTGTGAAGCGCATCCGCTCTTCAGAAGGTCAGCAACCCTCACCCAAGAAGACGATGACTTCTCGTCTGGTAGATCCTTCTACCTCTTATGCGGCTTGCGTTGGGCAACAAACTGAGGGGAAACGACTAAGTACGGAGAAGTCTTCAACCTCCTCTGGAAAGGCGACCTCCAAGGTTCGTAGTCAACGACAGCGTAAGCCGTATGATAGACCAACTAAGGTAGCCACTGAAGAAAACCTTCTTGTGGCGATCATAGACAAAGCTGATCCTCAGGGCAGAATCAGTGAAAGTCATTGGTTGCTATTTGAAGGAGCCCTTCGGTCGGCTATCGTCTGCAGGACGGACCAAGGGACCGACAGTTTAGTAGTGCCTTCATGCAGAAGGGTGCCAAAGTCATTAACTGTCTAAACAAGAAATCCAAGGATTTCCTTGTGGAAACCGTTAATGGCTTTGGCGCGCTCTGGGAAGGAGCAGACCTTGCAGCGGTCTCCCTAGCGGAAATCCCAACATGACGGGTTCTTTCAGCCTGGGTTCCCCCACCTTCTGTGGATAAGGAGCTCCTGCTGAAGATGCTGGCGCTGCAAAACCCCAGCCTCACTACATCGAGTTGGACTGTGGTCAGTCTAACTCGCTGTAACGAGGATGGTGGTATGGTGGGGAGAGTTGCGGTTGACCCACCGGGGGAGAAATATCTCAGAGATCGTGAGGGGAAATTGAGCTTCGGTTCAGGATGGGTTCGGTTTCGACTGAACACATCCACCGAAACTCAGTAGGAGTGGGGAAGCGGCGTAGGCTGCGCATAATGCAGATCAATCTGCATCATTGCAAGGCCGCTGCCGACGAACTACTCCTGTCCCTCACGAACTCGGAAGTGGACATTGCCTTAGTCCAGGAGCCATATATTTATAAAAATATGGTTTCTAGACTAAGGAATGCCAACTTTGATATTTTCGCCGCGTCCATGGGGGACAAGGTGAGAACATGTATAGTAGGTAAGAAGAGCTTAAATCTAATCTTTCTATCTAATTACAGCAATGGTGACATGTGCACTGTAAGGCTGGAGCACAAGACGGGGAGGGCCACCCTGCTCTCCTCAGTATATATGCCATTTGAGGAGATGGACCCACCAGCCACCTGTGTACGAAAGATGCTCGATGAGATGACGAGCACTTGCAACGTTATATTGGGATGCGACGCAAATGCTCACCATTTTCAATGGGGTAGCAAGGACACAAACAAACGAGGTGATTCCGTTTTCGATTTCATCTTATCCTATAACTTACGTATATGTAATAGGGGTAGTGATCCGACTTTTAAAGTTAGGGATAGAGAGGAGGTCATTGACTTAACCCTCTCAAATCTAGATGACTCCGTCATCAGAAATTGGAGAGTATCAGATGAATGTTCCTTCTCGGATCATTTAAAGATTGACTTAACCCTCTCAAATCTAGATAACTCCGTCATCAGAAATTGGAGAGTATCTGATGAATGTTCCTTCTCGGATCATTTAAAGATTCTCTTCGAGTACTCTTTTGATGGAGATAGACAACAGCCATATCGGAATCCAAGGAGAACAAACTGGGAGAAATTCACGGAGCTAACGAACTCTCAGCTGACTCTTAACACAAACCTAGGAACAGCTGTGGAAATCAACGGGGCCGTGAAAAATCTAACGGATGTTCTCCTTGGTTGCCATAAGGAATACGGTCCGCTTACACACCCTGGGAAGAAATCTCGGCCAGTGTGGTGGAACAAGGAACTTGGTGAGCTCAGGAAAGCGACCAGACGACTGTATAACAGGGCGCATAAGTCTAAACTCCACACTGATTGGAACCTCTATAGAGTTAGTTTCAATAAATACAAGAGTGAGATAAAACGCGCGAAGAAAAAGTCTTGGGTAAATTTCTGTGAGTATATTCAGGGGTGAATAAATCAAGCCAGGACCGGATGGTATCATACCGGATGGTATCATACATATATCATCAATATGCCTCGCCAAGTATTTATCTGATTCTTGAGAAGATTTACACTACGTGTCTGACTCTCTCGTATGTTCCGGATCTATGAAACGAGGTAAAGGTTACTTATATTCCCAAAGCAGGGAAACCAAGCCACTCTGCACCAAAAGACTATAGACCCATTAGCCTATCATCCTTTCTCCTCAAACTCTCGAAAGACTTATCGATCTGGAGGTAAGGAGTCGTATAGACACCACCTCTCTTAGCAATTCACAGCACGCATACATAAAGGGCAAGTCTGTGGAATCTGCACTGCACGAAGTGGTAGGCTACATTGAGGGGAACATGGAAAATTCAAATGTTACACTGGCTGCCTTCTTAGATATAGAGGGAGCCTTTAACAACGTTAAACTTGAATCCATAAACCACTCACTTAGGGAAGTTGGCATTCCTGACACCCTGACATATTGGATAGATAAAATGCTTAACAGCAGGATTATAAATTCAAGTGTGGGGGATGCAAAAATCAGGAAAACGTTAACTAGAGGCACACCTCAAGGAGGGGTGCTTTCGCCGTTACTATGGCTACTGGTTATTGATATCATATTGAGGGAATTGGACGGGATAGGTATCAAAGTTGTAGCTTATGCGGACGACGTGGTGATATTGATCTCCGGAAAATTTCCATCTACGATCTCTGAGCTTATGCAAAGAGCCTTACTGACGCTGTCACGCTGGGCCAGGGCAAATAGTCTTGGTGTAAATCCAACGAAGACGGAACTGGTAATGTTTACTAGGAAGGGTAAGCTCGGCGTTTTTGTTCCACCAACATTGGATGGAGTGCAACTTCACCTATCCCCCGAAGCAAAGTACCTCGGCACAATCCTGGACTGTCAACTACGATGGAAAAGGAACGTTGAGGAGCGGACGAAGAGAGGAATGATTGCACTCTATGCATGCAAGAACTCCATTGGGAAAAGCTGGGGGCTAAAACCATCGACTATACACTGGATGTATAACACTGTGGTGAAGCCCATCTTGTCCTATGGCTCTCTTGTTTGGTGGAACTGTCTGAGCCTCAAGTCGACATATAGTAAATTAGACAAGGTACAAAGAGCCGCCGCGATTTTAGTTACAGGAGCCAGAAGAAGTAGCCACAAGCAGCTTTGAACGCAATGCTGTATTTCAAGTCTTTGGGCCTCAGCATTAAGTGTCAAGCTGCGCGTAGCGCCCTACGGCTGCATGAACAAAAACTCTGGCGGAACTGTACCTTTGGGCATAGTAGTGTTCTGAATTAACCAGGTATATCTTTGGACCGACGCATTACACTAAGCGACTATATATCACCAATCCTTAGATTTGACGATGTAGATGTCGTTACTCCTAGTAGAGACGACTGGAAACGAAGTAACCCTCCTCTGGACGGTCTGGCTTTCTATACAGACGGATCCAAGATGGAAGAAGGCACTGGGGCAGGCGTCTACTGTGAAAGGTTAGGCCTTGAGTTAACCTACAAGCTGGATAGCAACTGCAGTGTTTTCCAATCTGAAATCTTCGCGATCTGGAAGGCAGCGGAATTTTGAGGCACTCTTTGACGAAACAGCCTGTGAACTTTGGCACAACGAACCTAGGTGCAACGTGTCAAGATCCATTTGGCCGACTCTGTCTACCAAAAGAACGCGCTCACTATTGAACCTGAGTAAAGCCGAAATTAGAGTGGTGACAGGAATCATCACTGGTCACTGCAACATCAGGGCCATTACTAGTAAATGGGATCTCGATGCAATTGATTACTGTAGACTCTGTGTTGACGAGGAGGAGACGGAGACAATTGAGCATCTCTTGTGCCAGTGCCCAGCCCTGGCTTACAGGCGGCACAGACTAATGGGTGCACATTTTCTACCTAGTCTCAGCCTCTTCTCAACAACCGAACCTGATCTAATCTACAGCATAATTAGAAACATAAAGTGGTTAGGAGCATACAACCTTGGCACGTAACACTTTTCTGTCTGACTCATAGGACCATCGACCTTCACTCCTTTAATTCACTAATCTTCTCTCCCCTACAGATCTATCTCTTGTCTCTTCACTTCGCTGTATCTCTTCTTGTGGATGATCACAACGGACCTAACCGGTCTCAGAGTGTTGCAGTCATACATGTGACTGCACATCCCCAAACCTAACCTAACCTAATATAACCTAGCATATGGAAAGTTTTGTTGAAATCGGTTCAAATTTGGATAGGGCTACCATATATATTTTTTCCCGATTTTAAGTAAATGATGCACCAAGAACTCAAAATGTGGCCGATATGCACAAAACATATTGAAGTTAGTATAACTTAACCATCTGTTGAATATACCCAAATTGGTGAAGGGTATCATATAGTCGACCCCGTCCGATTTTACTACTTTCCTTACTGGTTTTAATATACAATACAATTAATATATACGCAATTCAAAAATTTTGTTTTTAGTTTATATACATTTTCACGATTAGTATTCCCATAGAAATATTATTTATATTTTCTAATAAACATATACGAATTTAACATGTGTACAAATTATATAAACGTTTAACTTTTTTCAATTCACACCAGCGGTACAATTTAGTACTATACCGCAGGTTTGGAAACACAACTATTATACCATGAATGTAGCTTCTAGTATTGAAATTTTATTTCTTAATTTTTACCAATAATTAAACTAAAATGCTCTGCTCAAAATATAGATTTAAATTATGTAATGTAATCTTTTATATAAATGTTAATAGACACATGCTATAATTTTATGAGTATCCATATGAGCTTCACATTCCGCCTTTCTTCTTACTTTTTTATGTAATGGTTAAATTTCAAAAAATTATTTTATATATATATATATATATTATTTCAGTCAGGACGTGGTCGTTGCATTTACATTGAAGCATTGACCAAAATACATATTTGTAAATCAAAAGGTAAATTGTCCAATACCATAGAAATGTGCATTGTGTTATACTTAATTCCAAAACTTCCTACAATATAATACAATTTCGTACACCTAATACTTATCACAACAGCACATTTTAAAGAACAACCAAATTGTCTATTTTCAGGATAATTTCGTCTGCATTGATGCATAAAATCCAGCAGCATCGGTAACCAAGCGAGTAAATTGCATGAGACCATCAATCGCACAAAATAAGAAAAGAGTAAGGAGGGCAAAAAAGGGCTTAAACATTCAATAAAAAACTTCATTTCACAGTTAGTTAATCAATAAAAAACATCAAAAGATGAATTGAACCAACTTTGGCAAGTGCACAACCTCTCGTGAAGCGGGCACGGAATGGGCACGTCAATGTGGATGGAGCGAAAACGCTTAAACTTTTTATCGGTTGTTAATGACTATTTTATGGTTGCATATCAACAGATATTCTCACGCCGACGACACTTCTCGTTCTCTGACAAAGGGCTAATCGTGTGGTTTCATTGCAAATAAGATGCCAAGCACTGCCGGAGTTGAAGAGTTAAAATGTGATACCTGAACGATTGACGAAGGAAGGCGGGAGAGAACACATTACGAAACTGTGGTTTTTAATGCAAATGCATTGAGGGGCTATGTTAATAGATTTCGAACAAAGCAGAGTCATATATCAAAAATAATTTTATAAAACTAAAAAATAATAAATGGAGTTTAGCCTGTCATGCCAGTCATGACAGCTGTCAAAATTTCCATGAAGTGAAAAATTTTGTTAGTACATATGCTCATATATACAGTCATACAGGAACCGCAACAGCAAACAAAATGAGTTTTGAATGAATTAGATACACTTAAGAGATTTAACTAAAAACCTGGATACATATAAGTACAGTCATGCTAGTGGATAACAGTGTGTTGAAGAAATATGTAACGCTCTGGATATAAAATATTGTAGGTTTTATTTATTTCACTTTATACTATTTTATATCATAAATGCATCGAAATTCTTTGATTGTTGAAATGAAAAACGGATATCAATAACAAGGAGATGCTTAATGGGGTTGTCATATTACAAATTACATATTATGCATTATATATAGAGGCATTGATATGACTCAAAAGAATCTCATCGAAATATCGGTTCCGTCTGTCCGTTGACTGGTGCGCACTATAATTCTATAAACGAGTAATCGATTAAAGCAATACTTTGTATATCTCAACATTTCTTTGGTATATAAACTTGGGTCTAATCCGTCTGGTAACTAAATCACAAAATGGTCAGTATTTACAAAATCTTTGGAATAGAGTATCCATTTTAATTTAAATCTTCACAACTTATTTTTTTTTTAAATATATCATTGCCGAATATGAAGCCTATTGTAAACCTTTTAATCCGTATGTTTTTATTAGAAAATATAAATAATATTTAACCTGACAATTTATTTAAACTGAAAACAATAATTCATAACATTTCAGTTCACAAAGAATACTTTCGTTACCTTTAATATATTGGGTATATATTAAGTGTATTGTATATTGAAGAAATAATCTGTATTACAAATAAAGTCTCACATTCTACAATCACCTCAAGTGGATTAGACCTTTCGCTTCCCACATAGTTACCCGCAGGTCCACTTCAGTTTCTACTTCCTCCTCACAATTTCGAAAATCTTTTGATAAAATTTTATGATTTCTTCAAAATCTTTATATGATAACTAGCGGGCCCGGCAAACGTTGTTTTGCCCTATCAATATTGCATCAATATAAGGTTGGTAAAAAACATGCCACTAAGTTTATGTCAAAAGTACTAACTGGTACCCCAATGCAGGCCCAAACACATAACAGTTTATAATGTGGTAGATCTTATTCCACCAAATAATTTTTCAACAGAAGATTATGTATTATTATTGCTCCAACATTTTATTTATCTTTATCTTATTTGCACCTTTTTGAAGGATTCTTAATTACAATATCATTTTGTTAATGTCCAACAATACTTTTGATTTTTCTATTGAAATTAGTATATAAATCGAAAAATTTTAGATTTGGCATAGAAATTTAGTGGTTCAGCTCAGTAATAGGTAGGGGAGAGGGGGGCACCTTTGAACGTGGGGCACC
The DNA here is from genome assembly GCF_032173495.1 of Musca vetustissima. Taxonomy (NCBI): domain Eukaryota; kingdom Metazoa; phylum Arthropoda; class Insecta; order Diptera; family Muscidae; genus Musca; species Musca vetustissima. The sequence continues at coordinate 51,945 of NW_026884651.1, forward strand.
TTTGAACAGCGCTCATAAAATCTTGGTTTAAAATGTTTCCGACCCGCAACTACATTTTTGTATATATTATATTATATTATATATAATATAATATTATTTTGTATATATTATATTTTTGGCTATCTTTTTGAGTTGTCGACAAAATGTACGTGGGTGACCATGTTTTCGCAGTCTCATTGTAAACTTTTATTCATTTGGTTGTAAGGGCGCAGGAATAATTCTGTGATAGTTTTCTTTCGTCAAACAATTTTTTTGCATTCCAACAATCATTTCAAACATAACTAATATAATTTCTTTCATATATATTTATTACAAAAAAAGTTATTATAAATTTCCGTAAAATGCCATGGGTGGGGCACCTTTGAACATGCCCATTAAACTCGAGTAAAAAACGAAGTTTTTAAATTTTGGCTTCGATTTCTCAAAATTTCAAATGGACTAATAAGATTACGAAATTGACTGTATTTTTCACCATATTAATTTTTGTTTTTAAGTAATTTTATGTTTTAATAAATTTTGATCTAATTTTTTTTAAATTTTGAAAATTTTTTTATAAATTTTTTAATGAATAAATGCATTTCTGATATGTATGAATAAAATACATACATATTCAAACATAAACACTGTAAAAAACCATGTCGTTCAAAAATGACATCCCTTGACTTCGTCCAGTAATAAAATATATTTATCAAGCTTATAGTATATCATATGTATATTCATTTTAAAGGTTACATATGTACCTATTAGTTACAATTTATACGAAACCAAAAATTATAAAATAAAAAAATTTATAAGGCTTGAAAGCAAAAAGTGTTCAAAGGTGCCCCCCTCTCCCCTATATTTCATTTTAAAACAAATTGTTAATTAGTTTTCAGATTACCGTTATAGATTTGTATATGTTTGCTATATATTCTATATATAGTTTTTGACAATTAATGGGAAAAAGTTTGGCCAATGTTGACGCCGTATACCTTCTTTTAATTATAAATGCCAGTTTTACTCATAACTCTAAATCGTGAAATTTTGTAATCGGATTTGTTATATCCTTACATTTTTTTTAACAACTTGATTTCAATTTACTAAAACATAAAAACATATATCTATGTATTGGCAATTTTTTCAAAAATATTCCTGGTGTTGTTTCCTATTAAGGACACGATCAAGTTTCGTCCAGTGGCCCAGATATGACATGAGATGTGTGTTGTATTTATAAGTTCAAAACAATTTGTTCCATAATTGTGCGTTTTTAAGCATGCTTATCCGATCGTAAGTCTTTGAAAAGTAGTAACAAAATACCCATTTAATTGCTTTTAATTCGGTCTTCCACATAGGGTAAGAAACTTTCCTCATAATTGCCGGTATAGTCTTTGGTATAGACTCCACATAATGGAAGCGCTTAATCTTTAATTTAACATGTCTTACTGTGTTTTATTTGAGAACATTTTCACAACCTATACATACCATGCAAATTGCTTCACATAACATAATTTATATATTCAAACTAAATAAATCTTGATTTTATGGACAACTTGAGCAAATAATGATAGCGATTAATCTTACTTTCTCTTTTCGGTTTCTTATTATTAAATTTAGCTCTAATGAAAATATATGTATGTAAATTTACAATAGTTTTTTCAAGGCAATGACAATCAAATTGATTGTAGAAAATTAACATATTTTATGAATTTTCCATAATTGACAATTACTTAAAGATATTATGCGCTGCCAATTTTCGCCAAAAATATGTCCAAAAAGAACTACGAAGAGATGAAATGATAATGTTTCGATATAAAACGTGTGGAAATTCTAATATCTTTCAAAAAATATTTTGCAACATTTTCGCGGATTTTTCTCAAAATGTTTTTTCATTAAACCCTTTCCACTTCAATTAAAGACTACTAACAGAAAATTTAAGTCAAATCTGTCCAGCCATTTCTTTAAAATAATTTTTGCAAGTTTTTCGCGGATTTTTCTCAACATTTTCTTTCATAAAAACCTTCCCACTGCAATTACCGAGAACTGAAAGAAATTTTGAGTCAAATCGGTCCAGCCGTTCTTAATTGATGCGTCAGTATACATTTTTCTTGCTCCATTTTTATATACATATATATATATAGATTTTATAATTCTTGATGGCACTACATTTGATAATGTTTTAACTATTTTTTTTTTTTCATTTCCCAGAAATGTGTCTATCATATTTATAATTAGTTCATCCAAATATGGGACAAATAACGTAGTTCTATAGAAAAATCGGTGTTCGAACTTACTACATATGACCTGTACTTTTGCGTACAAACCCTTCTTCTTTCCATATTTATTTTGTGGAACTCCTCGTCACGATTTTCTTGTATAGCATTTAACTTATCAAATTATGTGATCATATGCTACGACAATTTCCAGATTAATAGAACATACGTAGAATTTTTAGAGGGCCATCGACATGTAATCGGACTACATTAAATATGTGAGCTACATAGATATATGTACCAAATTAAATCAACCCACAAACATGTCATTCTGAAATTTACGCAAAATGTCATGTCAATCGCGCATACTTGTACCATTTGTATGCAATCAAGAAAAAACAAAACTGAAGCAAATTTTACAGGAAAGCTCAAACATTTTATCTGAATCAGACAAACGTAGAATGTATATTTGGTGCAACATACTATTTATTCTTCGGAGGCGTCGATATATAAAAATGAATTCCTGTTCGTTAGTCTCGCTAAAATTAGAAAACGGGTGAACGGATTTTTCTTAATTGGTGAGAAAAATTTGAAAATCGCGAAAAATTTGCAAAAAGTATTTTGATGCATATTTGCATTTCCGCGAATTTAGAGCACCACGTCGTAGTTGTTATTTTGAGGTATTTTGGGCGAAAATTGGTAGCGTATCATTCGTTTAATGCCATGTTCTGATGGGCATTCGAACAACGTAGTTCACTCTCAGAATTACGTACATGAATTAACCCGTTCATGTAATTAGAGTTTTTTATTTCAAACTTTTTGTTTCTTGTTTCACGCCAAAATTCTAACATATTTACATGAATCAAATATGGATCTAAATAGAAAAATTAATTCTCTTTCTCCTGACTATAGTATGAACCCATATCTATTTACTTTTAATTCGTGTTTTCCATTTTTTCTGAAAATATTGTTGTTTTCAATACATTTTTATATTTTCTCAACTCAAATGCCACATTTAAAAAATTGGAGAATTTTTTGTTTGAAATTTGTTTCTTGTTTTGTACGCTAATTAGAACCATGGGGAAAGAAATTCACATTGCATTATGTAGATAACAAAATTGACATCCTGTTGCATATATAAAAACTAGACAATTTTTTACTTTTCATTCATCATTTTCAATATTACTAAAAAGTTTGAAAATTTTATAAATATGTATTTTCAAGCTGTCAAAATTAATTTATTTTCGATAAATGCTCTCAGTTGTTAGGGATGGGACAAATTTCTTGGTGATACAGAGAGTAATTCGAATTGAACAACGTACAAAAACCGGTGTTCGCTCAGACAATTTTGTATGGGGAACTAAGTAATTACTTCATAATTAAGGGTCGAACGACGAATGAGAGAGCGAACAACGTGAATGAAAAGTAAATAGATATGGGTTCATACTATAGTCAGGAGAAAAAGAATTATTTTTTCTATTTAGACTATGTAATTCACTAAAATATGTTAAATTTTTTGTAAAACAAGAAACAAAAAGTTTTATGACATGAAAATTTTCGGGTTAAAATATTTAATTTTTTAAATTGGATTGACATTGTATTGAAACATTTTTTGGGAGAATACAAAAAATAATTGAGAAGTATATTGAATGTACACGCGATCATTGTATGTACACGTTTTCCATAGAATACAGGTACATTTTGGGAATAATGCAAGGATGGAAAACCAAAAGACATTCTGAATCGAGTTCGTGGCCATTCAGGGTATTCGGATAGGTTGCTCACCTCGTTCAGTTACCTTATATCGTTCAAATGGTCACTCAGTATTTGAACACCGAAATGGACTTATATTCCAAGTGTCTTTCTTCAATTTATCAGATTTTACATGAAGTTGATCATGTTTGACGCCGTTCAGTTGGTCAAGGCTAGGGCACTACTGAACGACACTGAAAGTGTAGAATAAAATTCTGTGTCGTTCAGTGAGCAATGTCGTTCAGTGATCGACGACGTTTGGTAAACAAAATAGTTCATTGAACGACAATAATAAACATTGGACTATGTCATTACTCGTTGAGTGGAGTGACTCGTTCAATCAAACTAGGTCCTTCATGAACGACACAAGACAAATTAGCCACTGAACACAAGCTGTGCGTATATTTCATGGGAAGATATTTTCATTTCAAATTTTCAAACTGAATTTTGTCAAAAGCAAATTTTTGAAAAACTTATAAACATATGGCGCCATGAGACTACCTTGCATTATTATGTCATGTGATAATAATAGTATATCGAAATAGAATAGGAACATTTATGTAGGCTGTATTTGCCGATTGACTTGTTTGTAACAACTACCTGTATTTATACACCTTTAAACACTGTTAGGCATCAACATTAAAATTGCTGACTGAATCGAAAATGAGATGACGAATTTAACACTCGAAAACATGTCTAAAATAAACATTTCCATATGAAATGCCACATTTCGCAACAAAAATGCGCGTCATAATGAAAGATGACTTTCCTTTAATAAGGATTTCGTTTTTAATCTATAGGTAGAGCTATTTTCGCTGTGGTCATACGTACATATACATACACAGGTTCTCAAAAACATTTGTGTATATAAAGTAAATAAGTATTTGTAAAAGAATATATATTTACATATGTAATTGAAGACTTATTAAATATAAAACGTAAAGACTGAACGTTTTCTATTTAATAAGTCTTCAATTACATATGTAAATATGTATCGATAACTATATGCCTCTTATACTCTTCTCGTTTACAAATTAAGCTAAAATTATGTATTTGAAAAATGACAGGAAATACGTTAAAATATCTCTGCAACAGTTTAACTATAGAAAATCGTTGATTACTATGTATGGATATCGCAAAATGATGTAAGTATATTTTATACCGATTCAGAAAATGTCTAAGTGTTGCCTACGGATCCACGAAGTTACAATTTCGTCGTATTACTGTGGAACACATGTAATGTACACAACACAAGTTAGTTGTAGATGCAAATTTTCCTATAAATGTTCATGGTATCTGGGAACCTGATTCAATATAGGACTACGGGAGTCATTTTATGCTAACTGCAGTCGGAGAGGGGGGGGGTTTCGGTCCTTCTTGACTTAGGCCATGTTCGCATTACGTCATTATTTTAAAGACTCCCTATTTATTTACGTGGACAAAAAAATGGACAAGATTGTGTGGTGCTCATAAAATACCTCTCTAAATAAATGTTGAAATTGAAAAGTTGTTATTTAGAATATTTTACATATGGTGTATATTTCCTCTGATTTCAATGAGAAACCTGGCCTCATAACCCTCGCCATCCTATTGTTCTAATGGACAATAATATTTATTAGAACCCCTGAAATCCACCTACCACTACAATAAACCGTTTCTTAAAACCGGAATAGGGTTATAACTATTCCGGTTTTAAGAAACGCCTAATTCTGATTAGCAATTCATTCTGAATTTTATTTCAAATATTTGAACCATTAATTCATTAAAAATATATAATTATAATTGGATTATGCTAAGATTGAACAGGAGAAAATTACATATTTACATAAGCAATATATTGAAATATTTAAGTATATTGGTAACCCTCATATAAATGGATTATGTTATGCTTAGACTAGGGGTGTGCAGAGAGTTTTCTCCCGGAGTGTAAATAAGAAAAGGCCATATGAAATGACTTGGTAAAAGAGAACGCAGAGAACGAGTTTATTGATCCATGTAAACAAGAGCACCAGTTCCCATGCTTGCCTAGCAGTAGCTTAGACAAAATATATATTATTAAAGTAATGCAGGAATTATTTATGCTGAAAACCTCAATGGGTTAATATTTTTTCTTTGCTTTTATGTTTTGATTTTTCAATTAACAATATTTGCAATATTTTGAATACCCGTAGTCTGTGCGTTTTACTACTCTACTACGAGTGAGATATCCTAACAAAAAGAATTAAAACAACAATAATACTCCAAAAGGCAGATCGAAAATAATATACCATATTCTGCTCTTCTTATAAAGGGCGTATAGCAGTTTGGTATGATCTCTCTAACTATGATCAATGGATAAAAAAAGAACAACAAGTGAAAAAGCGCTAAGTTCGGCCGGGCCGAACTTTGGATACCCTCCACCATAGATATACTGACAGGTACTATAAATTAAAATATAGGGAATATGTCAAAAAGTGGACCTGTACCGAAATTTCTAAAAATGAATTATGTAAACCATAATAAAAATTTCACAAATTTTTAATGGATAATTATATCCTCTGTCGTATGGCTAATGAGGGTGCATACACTTTAACACGGTGGAATTGTGCCTCATCGGTTGGTTCTAGACCCCATGTTTCTTTGGACCAAATCCGTTTCAAAAAATTTATATTTCATCCAAACTTTGCCCATCTTATTATTTCTTAAAAACTTAGTTCAAGTTCAAAGATGGGGAATATCGTTACACTCCTTCTGGAACCTTCACACAGGGGCTAGGTCTATTCATTGGGCTATAGTTCATTGTCGAACCTTAGGTTCTACTTCTTTATCTCTCTATCCTCCGCAGGTGAAATGATTACAAAAGAGTGTTAGAATCAAACTCAAAACGCGAAACAAATCAGATAACTATTTTAAAATAAACAAGTGAAAAAGCGTTAAGTAGGGCTGGGCCGAACTTTGGATACCCTCCACCATAGATACACTGGCAGGTACTCGAAATGAAAATATAGGGAACATACCAAAAAATGGACCTATACCGATATTTCTACAAACCGATTATGTAAACAATAATTTTCAATAGAAAAGTATACCCTCAGCCTTATGGCTAATTAGTGTGTATACACTTTCACACGGTGAAAATGTGCCTCATCGAAATATTGGTTCTAGACGCCATGTTTCTTTGGACCAAATCCGTTTCAGAAAAATTTGATTTCATCCCATCTTATTATGCCTTCCAAACTTAGTTCAAGTCCGAATTTGGGGAATATCGGTCCATGCCTTCTGGAACCTCCCACACATGGGCTACGGCTAAGCCTAAATGCGGGCTATAGTTCACATATAGTTCATTATCGAACCATACGTTCTAGTTTTTTATCTCGATATCCTTCGAAGGTGAAATGATTACAACAGAGTGTTAGAACAAAACCCAAAACGCGGAAAAATCAGATAATTATATTAATATAAAAATGGGGTTATACGGGGACTACGCCTAAATAGGGGTTGACTATTAATAATTTTTGGTAGGGGCTACAAAATACCAAATTTTAATGATTTCGGTTGAAAAACGCGCTCAAGAACCTCAAAATGCCGAAATTTGGGGGTAATTTTATATGGGAGCTACCAGAAAAAATGGACTTATATTTATATATTTTATTGGAGATATTTGGTACCCAATAAGAACCCAATGTACCAAATTCGGTTGAAAAACGCGCTCAAGAACCCCAAAATACCGAAAATTGGGGGTACCCTTATTTGGGGGCTACCAGAAAAAATGGACCTATATTCATAATTTTTTGTGGAAGTGATTTGGAACCTGTTAAGGACTCAAAGTATTAAATTACAGCCAATTCGGTGGAAAAATACGACCAATACCCCCAAAATACTGAAAATTAGGAGGTACCTTTATGTGGGGGCTACCAGAAAAAGTGGACCTATATTTATAATTTTTTGTGAAGACATTTAGTACCCAATAAGAACCCAATGTACAAAATTTCACCGAATTCGGTTGAAAAACACGCTCAAGGACAAAAAGAGACCCTACTCCACTTTGGGGGGAACTGTTATATGGGAGCTATGCCAAAACGTGGATCGGCGTAAGTAAATACTTTATCGTCAGGGTTGGTAGAATGAATAAACCAAATTTTAATTACCGAAAGTAATAGAGTTGTATCTTTTCCATCGGCAAATTGATGACTAGATAAAAACCACTTAAAAAGT